>NC_061818.1:19639364-19844857 GCF_021462225.1 Girardinichthys multiradiatus
TCTCAAATGTCACGTTCAGTGACCGTATAGGTCATATAAAGTGTCATATCATTGCCCAGTTTTTTTTATTGCTAAAAACGCAATACTATACTTTGGAACTTATCTTTTGGGGGATTGTCTTATAATCCTTTTTGGATTCAAACATAATTAAAATTTTTACTGCATTTGATCCACACAGGAACAAAAGGCAAAGGCTTGCTCTAAATTAAGTAAATAAAGGTGGGATTCAACCTCTCCCAAAAGAGGTCTGGAAAAAACTAACTACTTCCACTTCACTTTTTCATTTGTTAAGATTCAGGTTTCTATAGTGCTCACTGTCGGCATTTACCAATTTTAAAAGTGTTACATACACTAAGAAAGTACAAAAAATATTTGTTTACTCTTGTAAAATGCATTCACAAGTCTGTAAATCAAGACAGTACAATCAGTCTGATTTCAGTCACATTCTCACAATATGTTCCAGCATTTTCATCATTCTCACTTGAATTGACAGCAACAAGACATGAACACAGCAACATTTCTTAAACGAACCTCCCACCCAAACTCTACAAAAACACTCCTATTTGACTTAGTTACATGCTGCTCCTCTGTTTCACTGCTTCAATGACAAACATCCGTAACCTCAAAGTGTTGTGTTTGTATAACTATGACTTCATTTGCTCATGGAAAAATCACCAACTTCTAAACGGTATCTGAAACCAAAATCTTGTTTAATTTGTCAAATTGTATATTTTCTGCATGTTATACATTCTAATGATGTTGGAGAAGATTGGGATTATATTATGTCTCTGTTTTAGAATAGTGGAAGACTGGAGAAGAGGAGAGAGGAGGAAAGAGCTTACTCACCAGTTGTATTTTTTTCTATATGTATTTTATTTTATTCTGGATTCTAGTTTTCTATTACTACCGTACTACTATTACTTTACTTGTTTTTGTACTCTTATGAAATGCTAATAAAAGTGTGGACAGACACATTCCTGCTGTAACACTTGAATTGTATAGTTTTAATATGAATAAACATGTAAAAACCGTCCCAGTTTCTTTATTTCATCTTGATAACATTTAATTATTTTTTTAAATTCCTTTCAATGTGGCATGTCCTTACAAAGTATATCCTTAGTACTCCCATAGGTAATGGCTGTACAACACTGGAGAGAAACGTTAGTAGAGCATACATCAGCAGATCTTAAGGAGAACATTTACTGAGTTTACTTCTTTCCAGTTCTGAGATAACATAGGGTGTCAGTGATTCTGATCTTATTCATTCTGTGGTCTATGATCTATCCTGCAGCTGGTCACTAGGGGGCATCCAGGTTGTTTTTGCTTCACAATGGGAGATCTGTAGGACCTCCATCTTCATATCTGGTACAATTTCAGAAACAATGTTGAGAACCCACTTTATTATCATGTTTATTGGTACTGTTTTGAGCAAAGAGAAGCACAGCCAACATTTACAGTAAATGTTATGTGTAAGGAAGTGATAAACAAATGAGAACAATTGTGTCTGTATAGCTCTTTCAATAATGATGCAATGAAGAAAGAAACGGTTTCATTTCAGCAGGTACATAAAAGACAAAAGAAAGAATACTGAATAGTAACATTGAGATAAACACTAACATTAACACTAACATTAACAGCCTATTTACAACAAATAATAATACTATTTGATTAAATAGGCATAGAAAGGAAAAGGAAACATACATTTGTACACATGAACATGTCTAAATTTATATTGCTGCATATATTAATTACAGTTCCCTGTCTGCAGGCAGACCAGTCAAAACCCAGGGCAGACACTCGAAGCAGCCAGTAGGCAGTTCTTGTTCTGTTACCTGGAAATTAATTCATTTTTAATCTTTAACATAGTTTCCCGTTTTATCTTGTAAGTAGTTCACCTCTGTTTCTCAGTAACACCAAGTTTCAGCTTCTAATCAGCTGAACGGCTATTTCTCATAGAGTATCCGCAGCACAATGACAGATTTAAAACCCAACACCTGTGTGTGTCTTTTTAGGCTCAAATTCAAAACAAACTTTAGAAAAGCAAAGCTTAGTAATTATACAGTCGTTGACAATTAAAGAAGGCAGGCTATGATTACTGATACTTATTTTAAAACTTACTTTAAAAACTGCTTTTTGCATGTTAATTTTCAGGCAATTAAATGTGAACATCAGTTCATGAGTGGCTTTCCCAACCCAATTGCCTTATCTCTTCTTAAGCCTTTTAAGACAATGGAGGGCTGGGCAAAGATTAGAAAACATTATCTGCCTCAGTGACTCATTCAGACCAAGTCCAGTTGTAACCTTTATTTTATAATCGGAAAGTCACCTTTTTGAGCAGAAATTTAAACAGCTCTGTCCCACAAATACTTTGCGTCTTTTGAAAGCATGATCTCTTTGGTTTGGGGCTGAATTTAGAAAGAGCTACATCTCTTTATTTATTAAAAGGATGGGATATTGTGCTACTGTTAAAGCAGATGGCCAGAGGTGCATATTATGGCCTACAACTGTGAAATTATAACTAATTATAGCTAAAATCCAACAGGATAACTAATCAGAGATTTCCACGGCAGGACTTTACAAAAATGAAGTTTTTTGAAAGCATGCTAGTAAAAAACCTAAAACCCTTTTTGTCCTCATTCAAGTCACTGATGTCACAGTTGGTCATAAGGATTGACACTTAACTAAACTAAACAACTGGAATTGGCACAAATAGACATGTTTAAAGGTGATTTATTTCCTTTGGTAAAACACTATACTAGAAGAACCACTTTTGAAAGATTCTAAAGCATTTTCATCTAGTTTAAAATAATTTTTGTTTCCATGTGCATTGCAACTTAGATAAACAAGAACGAAGGAAGATAACAGATGGAGCGGGGGATTCAGTCCTATATGTTTAAGCCAAAATATAACAATCTATAAGCCATGATGGATGCTTGAATGGATGAAGCAAAAAGTGAAAAATAGAAGTGCTGTTTTCAGAACGTTAACTGATAGTAAAATACATTTTACAATGCATTAAGCACTCTAGAAAGTGCATAAACAGAGTGTAAATACTGGATAAATACTGGGACTTGTTAAAACATACCTTCCTCTTTGATGTAATTTAGAATGTGAAGACTTCAAAACAGATGTTTTTTTTTCACTTTTTCTTTCTTTGGTTGAAATGACAATGATGAAATATTTTGTGCTGCTGTTAGAGGCATGGCTGGGCAACTTGGTGTGGAATCTGGCAATTCCACTCTGCCCTGTCTTCTGTTGGCAAATCAACCCATGCTGTGTATATAGCCACACTCTGACCTTATTCTTCAGCAGGTCTGTCACTTTCACTGCATGTTTGAGGACCAATGGAAAAAGACATTGCTCTTTGGAATATGAGCCACAAATGGAGGTCATTAATTTGCACCCTGCAATCATGAGACATCAGCAACTACTTAGAAGAAATTAAGCAGTTTCAAGAAAAGGTCATCAGTGTTGGAAAGTTATTTATTAATTTCTTCAAGTAAAACAGCACTGTGTTTGCTAGCAAAGACTGTGCATGACAGTTTGTGGTAGCAAATACTTTTATTGCTTAAAAAACAGATCTGTTGACTTTTTATGAAGACATGAAATTTAGAGAAATCAGACTTATTTGACATATTGAATTTTTTTCTTCCCGACTTATAAACGTGTACAATTACGATTTGAAATGTAAGCATTATTTTACATTTACAGGTTGTTTTTTTCAAACCAACACTACATAGAAGTAAATATTTGCCAGTCAGATTTATATATTTTGCTGGATACTTTTCCTCACCAGAATTTCCTTCTTACTGTCATAACATGTTTAAAGTCTACTGATTATTATCATTATCCAAGTGTTCTTGCATTAAAGACCAAATTAGAAAAGTCGACCCTTTAGTTTTACTAAAAAAACATGTTAAAGTTCACTGGGCACCTTGGAATGAGCCTCAGTTAAGCGAGTAATCTCCTCCATGAAAACATAAATCTCACAGGGAGTGGGCCTATATGTAAGAGTAGATGAGTTCAGGTTGTGAAATAATCATCTGTTTTTCACTACATGGTAAAAATTGCAGTGCCTCTGGACTCAAGCAAAGCAACTTTAAAAAGTGCATCATTCACACATTGAATGACAGCTCTGTAGAGTTGCTAAGAACAGTCATTACAAGCAGCATTTTGCTATTCCACACACTTGCATCCACTTACCTGATGACATCCACCATATTACTATTAATATTTATTTTTTATATTTGTGTGTTTTTCCTGTGATTTCTCAAATCCTTTCTTACATTCATCACTAAAGTCTGTATCCACAGCTTGCTTGGTTCAGTCCGCCTAAATGTGAGCTGGAGCTGTAATGGATATCTATCGAGCCAAATGAACAAATCCAACTATGGTTAAATATGGTTATGTAAGGTATATCTCAAGACATGGGGAAGCGTGGTCGTCTTGCAATCTGAGGTTTGTGGGTTTAATTCCAGCTCCCCCTGCTGCATGTCGATGTGCCCATGGGCAAGGCACTTGACCTCAATTTGCCTACTGATCTGCAAATTGGTGTATGAATGTGAGTGCGTTAGTGAGTGAGTGAATGAGTGGAAAGGTGCCATTCAAGTTCAGTCCATTTACCATTCATATGTTAATTGTTTATTTCAGATATTTAAATAAAAAAACTGAAATTCACATTTCAAAATTGTGGGCCCATCTTGAAACTTGGACTTTGGTTCACATCATATGATTTCAACACAATCCCTCCACCCCACACCTGTTTAGAAATGAGTTACAACAACATTTAATTTCCCTTTGGGATTAATAAAAGTATTTTTGAATTGAACTGAATTGAAATGAAATATTGGTTTTAACAGCTTACATGTTGTATTAGTTTGCATCAACTCAAATTGTATTTCTCAAATTTCTCAAATGAGGAATTTCTCAGTTTCTTTATTATTTCACATCTGCACATTTATCACCTCTTCCATCACGCCTTCCTCTCCTCTGCTTTATCTACTCTTGTACAAAGGGGATGGATTGTCAGATTGTATGTATTTATGCGTTGTAAAGTCATTCAGTTTGTAAACAACCTTTGACTTTTAAGGTAAGTGTAAAGGGTTTGGTCATATGTGACAGGGTACAATTCCTGTAACGTTGACCTCTACTTATTGAAGAGAAACAACTGATAAGGATGTTATTTTGTGCCTGTCAACAGGAAGGAAGGCAGCCAGTTTAGGAGCAAGCAAAATCAACAGCAACCCGACAGCAGGATCACAGTCAGGATGGCTACACTGGACTTCAAGGCGCTGACAGCACCAGTGGGCATTTTGAGGATACTGGAGGTCATGTTCACTTGTATCACTTTCAGCTTGGTTGCATCAGTGGGCCACGCGACTGACTTGTTTTGGACCTGGTGCATGTTTTCTTGGTGCTTCTGCTTCTGTGTCACCATCCTCACACTGGTCCTGGAATTCACCAGCCTCAGCTCAAAGCTGCCCATCTCACTGGGATTATTTTACTGCTTTGTTTGCCATGTTGGCTACCCTAATGGTGCGTCCCTTTTATTACAATTGTCCTATATATTATCTAGCTCTTGTTAGTGAATACTATTTGAGCTAAGATGTCAAGTATAGAGTCAGATGTAATAAAAGTACCAACAGTTTTTATCGAATATAACATGCAAACTTTGGTAAATATCAAATTAATTATCATAGAGAATTCATTACACAATTGACAATTGACTTTATGAATTATGAGACAAGTGTTTTTGGGCTGTTATTATGAGAAATGCTGCCTTCAGCATACAAAAATTAAATAAATCAAAAAAAGAAGGATACAGTGACAGGAAAGTTAACAAAGAGAAGGGGAAGTAACACAGATAGTAAATGTGCTTGGGTAAATAAAGGCTTTAAAATAAATCATTTAGATATACAACCCCCCCAAAAAGTTTACTTTAAAACAAATGTTCAAAATACAATTCATGTATAAATTATTTCAGGAAGATAAATTTAATTTAAAAAAAATTTAAATAAATAAATTTGTTAAATAGAAGAGTGAAAAGAAATATAAAATGAAACATAATGTAAAAGTAAAATCAATATGAATAATATTTAAAAGCAAATTTAATAATTAGGAATAATAACACAAATGAACTTCCAACATTTAGATATGTATATAGAATATATCAGTCTATGCCACAATTATTTTAACAATTTCTGTTACATTTGATGGCATAATAATTCATTTTAATTTTTATTTTGACAGTCTACACTAGGGGTCTGCAAACTATGACCTTGCACAATGGCTCTAAATACCTAAAAGCAAATTTCAATTGCATTAAATTTGCACAACAGATTCACACCAAAAGTATCAGTAATATTTTGTTAGATTTGTTTTTCTTGTCATTAGGTTGGAAACAATGTGTTTTTCTTTTACATATCTTTTCACATATAACAATCATCCTATTAGAAAATAATGTATCCATCCTCTACTTTCAAAAGTTGTACGTTTTTATTTATTTTCACTCTTCAAAAATGTCAATTAATTTTCAATAAAAGATATTTAATAAATATTATAAGTTGTCTTTTTTTAAAAGGTCATGTAACATTTGCTGCTGTAAATGAGTTTTATTTAGCTGGACTGAGGACAAAAATGCCTCTATGGATTGTTAAGTTTGCAGACCCCTGGACCATGCCATATATATCCTCCATATATTTTGTCTGTTGATAGCTTTTCAAAAGAGTATTTGTAACTACGGCACAAGAGAATAAACCTAGCTCTGTATCTAATGAGCATCTCAATTTTTAATTATCATTCATGCAGGTGCTCACAGCATCGATCCTCTACTCCATCTTCTTCACCTGTGCTAGTTGTGGCAGACAGATTGCCGCCTGCATTCTCTCCTTCTTGACCTTCATCCTGTACGCTGTTGAGATTGGACTGACTCGGGTCAAACCTGGTGAAATCAGTGGATTTCTCTCCACTGTGCCGGCCCTGCTCAAAGTTCTGGAGGCCTTTGTGGCCTGCATAATCTTCATCTGTTTGTACTACATCAACTATACATTATATCTAGGTTTCAGTGGTGTGTTGCTGTGTACTCCATTTGTTTTATTTTTGCACTCCTTATCATTCTTTTAACTATCGGCCGCCTGCTGTCCCGCTTCCCTGCACCTTTCAGCAAGGTTCTGATAGTCTGCAATGTACTGGCCGTGCTGATGTACATAACAGCTGCCGTCATCTGGCCCTTCTACTGCTTCAGGGACAATCCCAGACCAAGCTACTGCCCAGTGAACTGTGGGTGGAATTTGCTAGTTGTTATTTCTTTTATGACCTTTTTTATCCTGATTGCTTACATTGTGGACACAGTGTATTCTTTCAAGCTGGTCTTCTTCACCACTGAAACATAATCACATTGTTGTATTGATTTGAATGTGAAGGTTTTGTTTCTGTTGTGATTTTGCTTTTGTCAAAACTAAATAAGTGAAGCATAAGTTCTATTTGTAACATAACAGTGCAATTTGTTTCCATTTTACATACCATCCTGGTGATTGTCATTGGATATATTTATTACAACATAGTTATTTGGTTAAATATATATCTAATTAACTACATTTTCTGATCTAAATGTTGCTGAAATAATGTTGCTGTAAAGGCTTTCAACAAAAAAAGTACAGCTGTTGCATGTTTGCTTTAGCACATCAGAGACATGTTACAATACTGTTAGAATAGGTGAAGCTTTAACCAATGCTTGTCACCTGCCCATAATAAATTGTGTTTGCAAAGGTGTGTCCAAATGCTAACTAAAACACATATGTGTACAATGTAATGTTTTACAACGGGCACTAAAATAAAAGACTGGGAGGGGTACTATTAAAGATTACACACCCATATGTTAAGTTTACTCATGTTCAATTTTAATAAGAAATATTTAAATAAACATTAGCTACATTTTGAACTAGGGCTCTAATTCCACCTCTATTTATGACAAAACTATGGGTTCAGATAACACCACAGCACTGAGACTGCACTGATAATTTTTTTAAAATGTTGACACATTTTAAACAGTGACGCATCTGGAACTTCTGTCTTTGTGCTACTTGATTTCAGCCCTGTTTGTAAAGTAATAAAATTTAAATATTAGCTCATAAAGCAAAAAAAAACCTCTCTGACAACCTGAGATGTGCAGAAACTGCTGGCTTCTTTAAATTAGAACTGAAAACATTATTGTTTACTGCTACTTTCAATCAAAACATCACAGTAATAAACTGTTTACATGATCACCATTAAAGCGGGAGATTGAAGCATTGTTCTTACAGAGCATAACATTCCTTGGACAGTGATTTCTCTAGCTATTTATCTGTTTAAAATTTGTATTTTGTATTATTTTTTGTTCAATGCTTTTAAATGTATGATTGAGCTCTCTTTTTAAGCAAAGCTTAAAGATTGTTTTGATTTCATCTTATTTTCTGTGAATTCCTGTAAGCAATTTAAACTGCTTTGTGTGTGACCGGTGCCATACAAATAAACTTGCCTTGCCTGTAAACTTTAGATATCATAGATGTCTCTTAATTGTAATTAAAGCAACCAATAATAAAATAAAAGTCAGTAACATAATATATTGCAAATAATTTGATCATGTTTTTGTCCCAATAACATAAATTCATACAATAATGTAAATAGATACTAAGTTATTTGCTGGGTAAAACTGAGCAAAAACATGTAGGTCACATTATCAATACCAAATGCACTTTGAAGTAATTCATAAAAATAATAATAGTCCATGCATATAATTTTCAAATGTAGATATATGTAGATGTTAATAGTAACCACTACTAGAGGTGATTTTTTATTAGGTTCAGTGTAGTAGTATGGATGGAAAGTCATAGCCTACTGTGGGGAAATGTTATATGAATCCAGTAAATAATATTTAACAGCAGGCAGTCACTCAATCTGTTATATTTGTTAAGAGCCCACACACCCAAATATAGGGTTTAGAACAAAACATTGTTGGAATCAAACTTGACATTCTCCACCCGAAGCTCACTGTAGTGGCCTGCACTTGTCTCCTTACTGACCGGCAGCTGTAGATGAGGCTGGGAAGCATCTTCTCTCGCACAAGAACCATCAGAAACAGCGCCATCTAGTGAGTATTCTCTTCCCTCTCCTCCTTTCTCTGTACACAAATGACTGCACCTCGGGAACATGTCTGTGAAACTCTTTAGTTTGCAGAAGAGACCTCTGTAACTAGTCTGATCCAGGACAAGTCTGTATACAGACAGTAGCGGGATCGGCTGGTCCACTTGTGTGGTCAGAACCATACAAGGACACCCATTTCTATGCGTTTTTTTTTTTTTTTTTACATAAAAATTCGGTTATTTTTTGGTAATAGTTGAAATTTTGAGATGATTTTTTTGTTTGTTTTAATGTCTTTAAATTCTGTGCAAAAACACAGAAATAACACACACACACACACAAATCTAAAAAGAGCATGAATTAAAAGGAGGTAAATATATATGCATTAAGTTAGCTGATCACTTATCTACTCTATGCTGCTCGAGCACATATGTAAAAACAATCAGATTTGTTATCTATTGTATTCCATATATTCACTGCCTTCTCCACCTAAAGTAAAAGAAGAAAAAAAAAAGGCTATTAAGAGCAGACTGGCAATTTGTCCATTCTGGAGAGGTATAAAATGGTTGTTCAGTCTAGTGCCGTCAGACTCGACTGGGCTCTACTCTGTTATTAGGGTTTCCATTAATACTCGATACCAGCTTCTTTTCTAAGTTCCTAATTGACTGGGATTTCAAGTGAGCCGAGTCGAGATGATGTCAGAAGATTGCCCGTCACTAACTGGCCAGAGGGGTTGAAGTCACTGGTTCCGCCATTAGAGCGACTCCATTGATGCCTACTCACGGGTACCAGTAAACAGCTAAGCAATGTTGTGAGAAGCTTAAAACGCTCAAAAGCAATTACCGAACGAACAGCTGGAGTGGTTCGAACTGAAAAAATTGGAAGTCGTTCAAACAAATGAAACTCGACTGGCGAGCAGTGGGAGTGCCTCAGCTCGGTCAGCTCCCATGCCTCTCCCCCTGACGCATTGTAGGAGATGCCTATCAGTATTAAAAAAATTTGACTCATGTGCTTGCATCATGATTTTTTTACTTTATATGTGCACATACTGGTAGGAGGAGTCAATAGTACAACCCTAGCATTAGTCATTGATCTTTTATGCATTGATGACTCATTGGTGACCTAAATACATCAATTTTCTTACTGGGTGAAAGTCAGATAACTCTATTCCTTGATGTGCCAGTGCGGGAGAAACCAAACTCTTTAGTGATATTATTGAATTCTCTGCTATACTAACATGTGTATTTCCTATAACTAGGCTAGTATCTAATGTAAATAAATGTTTTAATAAAATACTTCAAGGTACATAATTTTGTTAACCAAATCATGTCAAACAAAAAATTATTTATCTGTTTGATTTTTCTTAGCTTCTTTTCTTTCTTTCACATCTAATGTTTCATAAAGTCGTTGTAATATGAACAAAACAAAAACAGTTTTAAAATACATAAAAGCTTATTGTTAAAATTCATAGTGAGATACAATGATACATGTTTGAGCTCAGGGCTGAGAAAGCAACAAGATTATTATTTTAATTTGCAGCAGCAGCACAAAACTCCTGCACCAACCTGCACATAGTTCTAATTCTGACTCCAAAAAGATTTTCAATACGCCCATAGCTAGGTTCTACAGTGCCACTCTCTTTCTTAAGGGCACACATTATTGGAAAGTTGTATATTGTTGCTTTAGACCTGACTCATTGTTGCACAGGAAGAAAAAAAAAAAATTATGCATCTTAAGTTAAGTGAAATCAAACACATCCCACCACTAGGTGGCTCAACTAAACAACCAGACCGAAGGTCTGCAGTGATAAATTTGCAACAGGACAACCATCTGAAACACACAGGATACATATTATAATAACAAATATGAACCATGAATTTGTTGTACTCTGGGCTTGTTGTGTATGGGACCACTATAGCAAGCTAGCATTAGGTGGCATAATTGTACTCTCATATGTTGTCTAGCTCGTACCATTTTGTATTCAGTTTGATACCACTCTATGGCTCTCCTCTACCTATCCAAAGTGTTGTGCCTCACCACCCGTAGCCATCTCTGGCTTTTTTCTTTTACGTTGAATCTGACAAAAAGCCATAGACTGAGAAGCAGATTCACCATTGCTTCCATATCCTCCATTGTTGTATTTGTGTCACACATAAATAACGTCATAATACTTTTAAGGCTGCTATGCTCTGATGACCCCACTCACATAGAGGTGGTACTAAATAATAATTGGAAATGACCCGAACTGTGAAAAGTCCAGGAGCATGTCCAATATATTTTTGTCTGTTTCTATTCTATGTACGTGAATATATAAGCTAAATACGTCTATCTAGCTCTTGTTATTTAACATTACTGACACTAAGATCTCAAACTCTGGGGTTTGCTGATATAGGTATAGTTGCAACAGCTTTAGTATAATATGGCAACAGTTTTAATAAACAGTTTTAATATAATATCACATGGAAGCTTTGGTGAGCAATAAATGTATCCTCATAATGGACTGACTACTTATTTTTGAATTTACAGATTATGATGCATGAGTTTTGTTGTGTAATAAAAAAGCAAAAAAAGAGTAAAAATTAAAATAAATACCACAAGAAAACATAAGAACAAAATGCATGGGCTACATTAAAAGGCAAATGATTGAAATAGAAAGATTGGCACAAACTTAAATTATTACATTTCTAGATTATATAGAAAATATCAGTTTATATTGGTTTTTATTTAATAATTTTTCAATACTGCACACAAACAAGAGACTAAACCTAGGTCTGTGTATGAGTATCTCACTTTTAATGATCATTCATGCAGGTGCTCTGAGCATCCATTTTCTACACCATCTTCTTCACTTGTAATTGTGGCAGACAGATTGGCGCCTACATTATCTCTTTCCTGACCTTTGTCTTGTGCGCTATTGAGGTTTCTCAGACTTAGGCCAAACCTGGTTGTTGGTGCTGGGCCTACTCAAGGTTCTGGAGGCCTTTCCAGCCTGTATCATCTTCCTCTGTCTGGGTTATATACACAACTGCTCATTTTCTCCTGGGCTCCAGTGGTGTGTTGCCATCTATTTGTTTAATTTTCCTCATTATTCTACCCTTCTGCTGCCTGCTGTCTTGCTTCCCTGCATCTTTAAACAAAGTCTTGATAGTCTGCAATGTGTTGGCTGTGCTGATGTACTCTACATGCCAGCTGTGGTCATTTGGCATTTGCTTCAGGAACATTCCCAGAGCAAAGTACTACCCGGTGAACTGTGGGTGGAATGTGCTAGTTGATATCTCCTTTATGACCTGTTTTAACCTGATTTATTAAATTGTGGACACAATGTATTCTTTCAAGGTGGTCTCCTTTAGCACTGAAACGTAAATACTTTGTTTGCATTGATTTAAATATGAAAGATCTGGTTTCTGTCGTGGCTCTTGTCTAAACCATTAAAAAAGGAAGTGCAACTTCTACTGAGCAACATTATCACAGTGCATTCTTTTTCCATTGTATGTGCCTTCCTTTGATTATTAGTGATCATTTTTAGAACATAGTTATAAAATTAAATAAAAGGATTGTTTACTTGAGACAGCTGTAACCTGTTTGTTTTAGCACGTCAGGGAAATAATATGATGCTGTTAGATTATGTGATGCTTCAGCTAACACTTTGCTTATATTAAAATGATCTGTCCATCATAAATTATGTTTGCATAGGTGTGTCAAGGGGCAGATACACTAAAACACAAAGCAGCTCTTGGTTTTGAGTTTACTTGCAACCAATGCAACCTTTTATAATACATGCACTAAAATAAAAGACTATGGAAGCCCTGAAAGGCACGTGAAGAAAAACAATTACGAGGCTTATTTTTCCAAGTGATTGTTGTTGTAATACTTGGCTCTGCCACTACAGGCCCTGGAATAAAACCACCAGCCTTCACTAACAGCTGTGTTGTTCACATAAATAGTCGAAGGACTGGTTTCCAAAAACCAATGTCCTATTTTCAAAATTAAACTGTTGTAAAGTAAAATTAAATACTATAAAATCACATAAATAGTGTATTTGTTGTCCATGCTATGTTGTTATCATACCCAGCTTGTATATTCATGTGCAATGAAGAATTAACTACAGTATTGTTCAAGGATATCTGTAGGACAAATGACAAATCCCCACCATTACTGCTATTTCTTGGGACCAAGACTGTATCTTGCAGATGGTCTTAAAACATGTAGTCAGAACATGTTTATCATAACTTGTCACAATAAATTAGAAAGGGATTTGATAAATCACCAGTCAAAAATAAAATATGAACCCTTGATGATTTATATGTATTATGTATTATGTTTGTCTATGCATTTATATTTTGGCGACAACAACTGAATAAAACCTCACTAGGAAAACAGTTTTTTTTTATGTAAACAGAGTGGGAAAAAAAAATCTTGGTTTACTTTTGTCAAGCCCAGAAAGGGAAGAGAGGACAACGTCAGCTTTTATGCAGTGTCTGGACAGCTATCAGTGATCTCTCCAGCTTCATCTCCAGCTTCATTGTCTCCTCTCCTTCTTTTAAAGTTGGTGAAGAACGTTTTTTATTTATAACCATTTTAATAAATTACATTGTTACTATAAAAAAAAATTTCTTTGTGCTATCCATACATGACTTTACCTGGTGACAACAACAATATAATAATAATAATGCTTGAAAGAGATTAGGTTTGTGTGTTTAAGTGTCTGGTACCTTATACACCAATTCATTCAGTTATAAGGTAACAACTGAGGTCAGATGCAAGTGGGTAAAAATAGAATTCAGCATATTCTTTCAAACTCTCCCTTCAAATAAATCTGATTTATATTTAGAAAGTGAGCCAGAATTTATCTAAGGCTTTCTCCACACTTTAACCAAATGTTTCTTGAGTTACAGACATCAAAGAATTATTCAGTCATGGTGACTTCTCGTGACTTGAAGCATTTGTACTCACTGCCAAAGAAGTGTGCTCCTATAACATTTGTATATTTAACATGACAATCAACTGACACCTAATATAAAGACCCTTTAGGCTGGTAGGTTTGTTACATTATATTTAAACGAGAGCCAGAGCACATCAACAGTTTATTTTTACACTTATAAACATCCACCAAAAGAGCAAACTGTCTCTTGAGTCTCTCTCTCGTTACATAGAGAGGCGGATATTCTTGTTCTTTGAGTGTAACGTAACAAACCCACAGCCCTAATTGGTTTCTTTATTATTGTCTTGAGGTCTATCACTCGAGAAACATCTGGGTAGAGTGTGGAGAGAGCCTTAGTTAAATTCAAATGACTATTTACTAGTTCACATACATTTCTGTTATTTTGGAAGCGAGAGTTTAAAAATATATGTCAAATTCTATTTTTAACCACCTGCTTCTGACCTGAGTTATTAAATGATAACTAAATACCCCTTTCGAATCAATGTAAGCATGTACTGACAGCAAGGCCAGTTGCAAGACACAGTCTAGGTCCCAAGAAGTTGTCATTTGTCCTACAGATGTCCTTGATCAGTACTGCAGTTAATGCTTCATGGTACATGTAGAATTAATTCTAGATGGAACATGAATATATAAGCTGGGCATGATACCTAGGATGGCCAACAAATACACTATTTATGTGCTTTTGCTAAGAAATATTTTAATCTAGACTTTTTTCACTTGCCTTTCAGGGCAGAACAAAAAACAAAACAAAAAAGTGTGGAAATATTTTTTTTTTCTTCACTTACCTTTCAGGGCTTCTGTAAAAGACAGAGATGGAAACACATGTATATGTTAGGTTTGATAATGTTCAGCTTTTTCAAAAACATTTAGATATTCAAAGACCTCCTAATTAAGGTTAGTTGCAACCAACTGTGTAATAGTGACCAACAACTTAATAATTTAGGATATTTTAAATGTAATTCTGTCAATAAATCTATAACATCCCAATAGATTATTAAGGTTTTAGGTACAATGCTAGTGGTTAACATTAAACAAACACATTCAGGTAACATGACAACTTTTCTCTTTCACGTTACATTAAGTGATCTAACTTCAGTAATTGAAATGCATTTTACTACATGCAGTATTAATAAAATAATATTTGTCCTGCAGGAAATTATAAATGTAGATATCTCAGCAAATATTATGCTAAATACAGATACATTGGGCAATTACATGCAACCCTTTTTGTTGTTGCTCCCATTTCAACCTGGAAAGGCTTACAAATAAGAAAAACACAGAGATGGCAGTTAGAGGAGTTTATTAGCTGATGTTTGTTCTCTTTTGGCACTCGGACCCTGGAGGAAGACATGGATGCTGATAATGACATGAGCTTGAATAAACATGTTAGGATTAGAATTAGAGAAGTCTTCCCCCCGGGAACCTGATACTGATGGTGGAGTGGAGGCCTGAGGAGATAAGGGACTCGGAAGGCTTGAAGCCTGATGTTGGAGATGGGGTGGAGGAGTGACGAAGCTAAGCTGAAGAGCAGGAGATTTTGCATATGAAGGTCTTTTAAAGCAAAGACTGGAGGAAAGATTGCCTGACAAATGTGGATCAGGAGCTGATTGATCGGAGCGGAGAACGTGGTGGAGTAGTTAGACGGAGCCGGAAGTGGGGGTGAGTCTTCCAAGTTGAATATTCGTCAAAACTCTATTTTTCATGAGCTAAATCCAAAGATGTAAGACTTTTTCAATGTACTCAAAATACCTATTTCTCTTAAATATTTTTCACAAATGTGCCTAAATCTGTGTTAGTGAACATTTCTCCTTTGCCATGCTAATCCAACCACCGCACAGATGTGGCATAGCAAGATGCAGATTAGACAGCATGATTATCCCACAGGTGTGCCTTATCCTGGCCACAATAAAATGCCTCTCTAAAATGTGCGGTTTTACTATATTGGGTGGGGGGTCCAAAAACCAGTCAGTATCTGGTGCGAGAGGTAGAGAACATTGTGCATTCAGTAATTAAAATTAAAGCAAGAGATATTGTATTTCCAATCTCAGAAAAAGTATGTATGTATTTAAACAATATGTTTACAAATAATACAAAAGGGAAGCATGGAAATAAATGTGCTTACTAAGGGTCTAAAGTCATGTTTAAAACTTGAGACTCTACTGCGAGCGACAATTACGGATACCAGAAGGTGATATAAAGAGTTTATTTAAAAAAAAAATGTACCAAGATGTAGTTCTTGATTTGGAACAAGGTTCCAGGACGACACTAGGAGAGGTAAGTGATTAATAATTATTATTGAAATGGTTACATAATGATTAGGAATTAGGAGAAGCAGAGGCTTGTGGGTGACGAGGAGATTAGAGTTCTAGGACGAGGTGAGTTTATCCACAGAGACTGACGTTGGCAGGGGACCGGAGTATGGCACAGTGTAATGTTTGTCTTTTCCTTCCAGGTTGGTGGTGAGAAGTGGTGACACAGTGGAGGATGGATAGGCAAGGAAGTGAAGCAAGGGAGGGAAGTACCAGCACGTGGAGGAGCAAAAACACAAGAAGAATGTGAGCAAAACGATCTGACGTTTGCCTCAGGGAACCAGCGGCTCTTTAAGCTCCTCCTGATAAGCGCTAATGACCTTCAGCTATGGAGCCTGCACCTGCCGATTACATCCTGAAATTAGAGGAGGAGAGACATACATACACCAACCTGCACACAGTTCTGTGGATATGGCATCTAAATTATTTTAACATCAAATAGTTTGTAAAAAAATGTTATAAAAACACAGGTTTTGCTATTTAAAAAAACAACCCTTTTACAATATCTTATCAATTTATGGGGAGATAGCTTTCATTTTCTTTCAGAAACAAATGTTTCTATTGATATAAAATAAAATTAAGTATAAATCTATATATTACTTTTGACTTCACTGTATCTCTAAGCATGAGACATTTTACTGTAGAGGGGAAACTCATATATCATGCTAGTATGAAGGAGCTTGTTTTCTTCAATCATGATACATGTCCCACTACCATACATGAGGGTCAGAACAGAGATGAACAAGTAAACTGTTGATTTTAATGTAAATTGTTTTTAACCAACTGCTTTTCTATACCTTTTAAGGAGGTTCTGTTTGCCTGCAATGTGCTGGCGGCGCTGAAGTACATCACAACCGTGGTCATCTGGCCATTGTACTGCTTCAGGCACATTCCGTCCAAAGTACTGCTCAGTGAAGTGTAGGTGAAATTTACTTCTTGTTGTTTCTTCGACAACCGGTTCAAACCTTGTGGCTTATATTGTGGACACTGTAATATTTCAAAATGTCCTATCTCCACCAGTAAATCATCAACCTCTTTCTGCTTGGATTTAAATGTGAAAGACTTGTTTTGTTGAAACCATCAAGGGTTGAAGTTCTGCTCAACAACAAGATTCCTGTGTGATCTTTTTTATATGCCTTTCACTTACATTTGTTTTCTTCAAAGTGATGATATTAAATATGGTTATTCATATAGAATATAAGATATAAGTAAAATTCTGTTAAAATAAGGTTGTTGTGGAAGCTTATATTGAAGCAACTACATATAAACTGCCAGAAATGAGTATAAAGCCTCATCATCTTTATACTCATAGCAGATGACCTGCCATAATAAATGATTTGCAAAGGTGTGTCAATGTGCAGATACACATAGCTGCTATTGGTTTTGTGTTTACTTTTTTATAGTTAGTTTTTTTATGACAGGCACTAAAGTGAAGAATGGGAAAGGAAAGCAGGATGGACCCAAGGGCACACCCATATTTTCAAAGAGTATACGTTATACAAAACTAAAAGCAGGAAGGATGAGTTTGCAGCTCTGCTCTTGCAGCAAACTTTATTTAGAATACTCTATATTCTTTTTGTAAGTACATTTGCATACTACTTCTCATGTTTTTCATTGCTCTGGAAGTTAAATAAGAGGGTTTTGTGAGTAAAAATAGATAAAAATCTAGTCTGTCTTCATTCCTTTTTTTCCCTAGACCTGTCTGGCAGAGTAGCACTCAGAATTGAGAACCTAGAAGACATCTAACAAATTTACTTTCACAAGTGGAGCATTACAGTCTGCTTTAAATATTAAAAAAAACTTCGTTAGGAGTTCCTTCGGGATTATATCAAATTCTATGGACGCAGAGACGGAAATAAAAGGGAAAAAAAGAAGAGGGGGATAGGGCAAAAAGTTAAAAAGGAGAGAAGAAGATAACAGAAGGATAAAGAGAATGTAAGATAACACACTAGACGTCTGCTTCTACACCTACAGAAAGAGAGAGAGAAATAGAAGAAAACCACAAAGACAAACAACAAATGCATATATGACAACGACAACATTAGTGAAAAGTACACCATACTAAATACAAGATGTACTTAGTGGCAAGTGCAGCTCAATATGAAGTACATCTGTGTATCTGTAAACACCTGAATCCAAACACCTGTGGGTGTATGTGTGAGAATATTCAATAGTGGGTGTGAGGAGCCACAGACCTGCCCCCCTGGACCCAAGGCATATACGGAGGAAATCAGAACCACAGATAGATGGCTACGCCGGAGCAGATACAGCCATGGACCCAGAGAGCCAAGACCCAAGGGCACACCACCCCTCAGCAGAGCCCCGACAAAGCAAGGCCCCACCCAGCAGCTATCAGGAGTGAGCTGGTACACACCAAAGCACCCAGCCCCGGACACCGAGAACCACCAGCACACCGGCGGGCAGCGACACTGTCTGGGACTGTGACGGAGGGGAAATAGTCCCCACATTTGATAAGGCGCCTAAGATGACCCAGGAGAGGGGGCAGACAAGACCCAACCTCACAGCAAAACAGACACTCACAGTCACTATCACATTTCTTACCCTCATACATACACAAACAAACATTCACACCTACACACCCAACATAAAGGACACACAAGAATGGAAGCCGTACATTCACTCACACTCCCCATACACATTCGATACTCCCCCTGCCTGAACCTAAGCAACCCTGGCCCAGATCCAGACGCCCCGCCCCACCCCAACCCAACCCCGGCCCCCAAAAACCCCCATCTCCATCCTGAGATGGGGCCAAAAAAAGTGTGGGGTCCACTCGGTCCAAATGAGCCAGCCAACCAGAGCTGTCTCAGGATGAAACAGTCCTAACCCACCAGTGAATTCCAATCTCAACCCCTAGAACGTCCCGCCCCCATGAACCTCAACCTGACATTCCCCACAGTGCCACCCCCAACCAGGGCACATCACCACAAGAGAGCTCCACCCCCAAAAAGCCAATGCAGACACATCCACACAGTACTAGCTCCACACATAGCCGCTCCATGCACCCCCTGGCACATCCCACCCCCCCATCACACAGCTCGCTGCGACGGTAAGGCAATGGCCCTGCGTGACACCACTCCCACCAACCCACCCAACCACTGAGCCTTGTACCCACACCAAACAACCCCAACCCCACACCAAGACTGGATCAACTCACCCGCCAAGCAGTCCGCGGCAGGCTGTGCACAACCGGGGCGACGATTCCTACCATGCTCCCGCCAACACACAAGAACATAACATCACCGCCATTGCAGCATCAGCGTAGGTAGAACTACCAACCAGCTGAGCTCCACCATCACTGCCCAGTCAATCCCAATGCTGGCGACTCCACATCCAAAAAGAGATGCAACACCCATCACCACATACACTACATCCCCACTGTGGCACCCCCCAAACCACCACAATGTTGGGACCCACAGCCATGGTTACAACGTGAAAGGCCAGTACAAACCTTCCTGGAACTTTAAAAATAAATTGCATTAACCTACTTCCGGCGCAACCAGGAAACAGGGTAACTGCGGACTTCCTGTGACGTCACTGTCCAAATAAAAGCACCGCTCTTGCTACATCCTGTCTCTTCCACACGGCCTCCAGAGGGACCGGAAGGGGGGACAGCGCACTAATGTCTCTTTGCTGGCAAAAAGTCATAAACTCTTCAATCTGGATCCAAGGGTGTCATAAGATCATGCGATCATATGCACAAGTTAAGTACTGACGAATTATTATTGAAAGAATCCGGTATTCATTCATAAAAAGGGGAAATTAAGGAATAAGCATTGCTTTACTTTCACTCTGAGGCCTGCAGAAGCAAACTGTGTTCCAGAGAAGTCCCCAGTAGAGACGCTGTCTCTACAAGCCGAGTCTGAAGGAAGGACAATGGCCCCGCATCACTGTGGTTACGGTAATGTGCAGTTGGTTGGCGGACAGAACGAGCCGTCTTTCATCCACAGCTACAGAAGTTAGCTGGAAGCTAACCCTTTGTTTACGGAGCTTTCTTCAAACGTCGTCGTTGCCCGGACAACTCCTCCTCAAACGAGGTTAGGGTTTGGGCAGAGTAATAGAGAGTTATTTAGGATGAAATGATCTAAACGATCTAACATTTTAACCCTTTTATTGACGGTATTTTTAAAGGTGTGTGTTTGACCCTGGTGCTAAGCTATCAGCTTCTTTGTTAGCTTTAACTGCAAAAGGCTTAGGACACGTGCTTGCCTGCTAAAGAATATTTACCCAGAAAGGTTGTTAGTTTTCACTCCAGTAAATAATAGTTCCCTAAACATTTTTTTACTAAACTTAATAACTAAGTAAACACCATTAAGCCCCATTTCTCCACAAAGATCTGGCTCTTTTCCAAAATACTTCCTTAAACATTTTACCAGTTCCTTAATAATATTTCTTTAAATATTATTTTAATAAATAAAGGCAGCTAATGAGACACTGTTGAGAATTAGTCATCCAGTAGGTTGGTTTTATTCAGCAGATCATTCTTTAAAACATTATTTTAACAAAATAATATTTTATCTGATCTTGCAATGTGAATGGTTGTCTAAAGGTATGCTGATTATTGTCTAAGTTAGTTCCAAGACTAACTTAACTTAATTTCAAGATTCTTCAAGATAATCCTTGGCTCTCAAACATAAACATGCATGGTAATGTTGCATCACTCCTTCGGTCATGATTTTCAATCATCTTTAATCAACTTGTTTATATTGTACATAGCCCATTAGTCTTCCCTATTCTTTAATTCTGCTTGGTAGTTTATTTGGATTGTTTTAGCATAATAAAGAGTTTGTTGATTTAAATATGTTTGACTTTGAGTTAACTTATTTTGTTAAAAAATTCTTGTATTTTAAGAAATTGTGTGAGTTCATTCCATGTGTGAGTTTATGCTGTTCAATAATGTCAGAGCTCGTCTCACACCTTTCTATTTTGCCCTAATACCTTCACCTTACTGGGCTGGTATTCACAGGACAACCCTTAACAGACCAAAACATTATTTGATAAAATATTAAAATATCAATATTAAATATTAAATAATATTTTCAGATTCAGAATCACAACAACAGTGACATCCTCCATTGACACAAATGTTTTGAATTTATATATATGTACATATATATATACATATATATAAACAATCAGAAATCATTAGAGCAGGAGGCAAGTCATGCTAAAGATGTGGATTGAGGAACAGTTTACAGACAAAATTTCAACTTTTTGTAGTGGGGAAAATGCAACCATAATGAGTATTTGCAGCCTGTAAAGTGTTATATATCAATTTCAAATTTAACTAAACAACAAACAAAACTTTTCTTTATCCACATGGGGCTTGGCATTGTCTTTCTGAAATAAGCAGGGACGTCCGTGAAAATGATGTTGCTTGGATAGCAGCATGTGTTACTCCAAAACCTGTTTGCACCTTTTAGCATTAAACACACCCTCCATTTCTGCTACCTGTATGACCACTTCTCTTTTCCAATGTTTATAATCAGTCACACAGAAGGAGCTATCCCGATCCTTGTTGTTTTTAGTATAACAATGGCCATCAGTGGGCTCTAGATGGACAAACTTTATCAGTTTATTATTTTACTTAGTGCCCCTACACGTGGCCCATTCTGGGGTGGTCGGGCTCTGGCCCTGCGCCGTGGAGTGCCTTGAGACGACATTGTTATAAAGCGCTATATAAATAAATAAACTGAAACTGAAACTATCTCTGTAGTTATGCTGCTATAGGCTTAGGTTGCTGGAGGACATACTGACCACTTTCACCCTCTTCGCTACATTCTCACACTACTCTCCAATTTTGCATTATTTGCTGTTATTTCAGTTTTTAACTTTATGTTCTCGCTCTTTTCTCTTCCTAGAAGCTACACCTGGCCTGACTCTGTGTCTACCTGTGGCACATATTTGGGGAGAGGAATCGTCCAAGCTTCTGCTGTCAACAACTTAATGCTCACCTTCTACAGATGATCCACTTGGCCCTTTCAGTGTTTAACCCTTACTCTCTCCTAGATATAGCAATTGACTGAGCTTTTACTATAACCAATTATATGTGCTCTCTTTCAGACTCTATCCTTGAAAACTGGCTCAAAGTTTATCTGTTCTTTCTTTCTAGATGAAACGACTAAAGGAGCTACATCCACTAACATTTACTTTTCCTTCCCATAGAAAGTACTTCTGGATCAGTGCTTCTTTGTTCTCTTTGTGTCTCTGCTCTGTTCTCTCAAACCCCCAGTCAGTCGTGGCAGATGGCCGCTCACACTGAGCCTGGTTTTGCTGGAGGTTTCTTCCTGTTAAAAGGGAGTTTTTCCTTTCCGCTGTCGCTACATGCATGCTCAGTATGAGGGGTTGCTGCAAAGTCAATGCCAGTGATTGTCCACTGTCTCCACATGCTCATCCAGGAGGAGTGAATGCTACAAATCTCTGACTCGATGCAATCTGCTGGGTTTCCTTAGATAGAAAAGCTTTTTATCCAATTTGAATAATTAACTGAATCTGACTGCACTGTTCACTGATTAGGATTAATTGGAATGTATGTACCTGACTTTGTGAAGTGCCTTGAGACAACATGTGTTGTGAATTGGCACTATATAAATAAACTGAATTGAATTGAATTAATGGTACCTTCACACATGTGCATGTTACCTATGCAATGGGCACTAACACACCCCCATGCCATCACAGATGCTGGCTTTCGAACTTTAAACTGATAACAATCCAGATAGTATTTTTCACCTTTGGTCCGGAGTACACAATGTCCATGATTTCCAAAAACAATTTGAAATGTGGACTCGTCAGACCACAGCAGACTTTTCCACTTTGCATCAGTCCGTCTCAGATGAGCTAGGGCCCAGAGAAGCTTATGGCATTTCTGGGTATTGTTGACATATGGCTTTTGCTTTGCATGGTAGAGTTTTAACTTTAATTGTAGATGTAACAACAAACTCTGGTAACTGACAATGGTTTTTTGAAGTTTTCCTGAGCCTACATGGTAATAGTCATTACAGAATGATGTCTGTTTTTAATGCAGTGACTCCTGAGGGGTCGAAGGTCACAGGATTCAATGGTTTTCAGCCTTGCCGCTCATGTGCAGAGATTTCTCCAGATTCTCTGAACCTTTTGATGGTGTTGTGTACTATAGATGATGAAATCCCTAAATCCCTTATAATTTGACGTTGAAAAACATTCTTTAATTGTTGGATTATTTGCTCCCACAGATTTTCACTAAGTGAAAATATTGCAAACAGTTGTTTTTTGAGCATTCTTCAACTTTCCTAGTCTTTTGTTGCCCCTGACCCAGCTTTTTGGAATGTGTACAAGCATCATTCGATATGAATGAATATTCGCAAAAACCAATAAAATTTATCAGTTTGAACATTATATATATTGTCTTTGTAGTGTATTCAATTGGATACAGGTTGAAAATTATTTGCAAATTGTTGTATTCTGTTTTTATTTATGTATTACACAACCTCTCAGTTTCATTGGAATTGGGATTGTATCCAGGATGCAGTGTGCATCTCATAATGCGCTACCGAGTGTAAGAGTTACAGACTCTTCTGAGCATCCCAAAAAAAATAGAGGTCTTTGCAGTTCATAATTATGGTGGTAGTTTCCTGGATGCAGGTGAAGGGGTACGTAATCCACAAAATGTGTTCAGCACAAAACATGGTCTTCTGTTCATCAGGGAATTTGAAGGTTGAGTCGCAGCCCTGGCCAAGGCTACAGCCTCATCATGAACACCAAGTAATTGGTTGTCATTTTCTTTGCTGCAGTATGCAAATACAATTAGCCAAAAAAAATCCAGTGCCATGGTTAGTACCCTCACATGAATAAATCTGCGTCCTGCAGGGAAAAAAACACCCACAACTTCAAATTGTGCATTTAGGTGTGTTGCTGATAGGCCAAGGAAAGTGTGCCCTGTCAAACAGAAGCATTGCATACTTGTTTAGAATTTGATCAATTTTCAGTTATTTATATTTAATACAACTTTATCATAACTTTATAGTAGTCACTGCATCTGATAAAAACAAACTTTCAACTTAAGATCCACTGTGTGGTCAACTGACAATGACAGTAAAGAAACTGATTTAGAATTTTCTGTGCACGATTCCTTATGACTGCACTAACCTAGATACA
The DNA here is from genome assembly GCF_021462225.1 of Girardinichthys multiradiatus. Taxonomy (NCBI): domain Eukaryota; kingdom Metazoa; phylum Chordata; class Actinopteri; order Cyprinodontiformes; family Goodeidae; genus Girardinichthys; species Girardinichthys multiradiatus. The sequence continues at coordinate 19,663,890 of NC_061818.1, forward strand.
CCATATTGCCAAAGGTTAGGCTGGCCTGCACAGGGTCCTGAACCTCAACTATCCTGAACACCTTTGAGATGAAATAGAGCAGAGGCTGCAATTCTTGTTTTATCATCTAACTATGAACACACTCCTAAACCTTGTGAAAGATATTTACAGAATAGTCAGATTTTCTATTGCTGGCAATGGTGAGTCCATCAACAAATTTGACCTTATAGATTAGGAACAGAATGCCATTAAACTTCACATACATTACAGACCAAGAGTTTGGACACACCTTCTCATTCAAAGAGGTTTCTTTATTTTCATGACTATGAATATTGTAGCTTCACACTGAAGGCATCCAAACTATGAATTAACACATGTGGAATTATATACTGAACAAAAAAGTGTAAAACAACTGAAAATATGTCTTATATTCTAGGTTCTTCAAAGTAGCCACCTTTTGCTTTGATTACTGCTCTGCACACTCTTGGCATTCTGTTGATGAGCTTCAAGAGGTAGTCACCTGAAATGGTTTTCCAACAGTCTTGAAGGAGTTCCCAGAGATGCTTAGCTCTTGTTGGCCCTTTTGCCTTCACTCTGCGGTCCAGTTCATCCCAAACCATCTCGATTGGGTTCAGGTCCGGTGGGTCCAATCAGCGGCATGAAACAGGTGCCATAAACAAAACAGATAAGGCTAGGATGCTCAGCTAGAATACTGGTTGAAAGTTTCTATTTGAAAGATAACACCTATTGGAAGATTTGCTTTTACGGATTTTTTCAACAAGATGAGGATGCGAAATCTGGGCCTTGCTGAACAGCTCTACACAGGGAGAGCAGTAAACTGACTGAAATAAAACTGTATTTTTTGTTTGGTTGGACAGATACATCCTGGAGCAGCCATGGTCTATGTTAACTTGAAATCCATCACCCAGCCTGTGGGAATCATACGAATAATGGCAGTCATCATCACTTGTATGTGTTTCAGCCTGATGGCATCAGTGAAACCTGACTCTTCGCCATACTGGGGGTGGTGTATGTTCATCTGGTTCTTCTGCTGCTTTTTCACCCTTCTCATTCTCATCCTGGAGTTCACCACTGTCAGCACCAAAGTGCCTTTTGACTGGGAAGACTTCACTGCTGCCTTTGCTATTCTATCAACTGTCCTGTGCCTGTGTGCCTCCATCATGTACCCGACCTTTTTCAGCTGCAGCACATGTTACCGTCAGATTGGAGATTCCGTGGTATCCTGGATTTGTTTTGCACTGTATTTTGCTGAGGTGGTTTTAACGCGCCTTCTCCCAAGTGGGCAGAACAGCGGATTTCTCTCCACGCTGCCGGGCATAATGAAGATGCTGGAGAGTTTCTTTGCCTGTCTCATCTTCCTATCATTGGAAAGTGGCCAATACTCAGGTTCCCCAGCACTGAACTGGTGTGTAGCTGTGTACTCCCTGTGTTTCATTTTCACCATCGCCATAATCCTGGTCACTGTTGGAAATCTTACGATTTATTTTCCATTCTCTTTTGACATAGTTGTGATTGTTTATAATGTTTTGGCAGCGGTGATGTATATAACAGCCATGGTTGTGTGGCCACTGAGTTCTTTTCACAACAATAAGAGACCAGTGGGCTGTGGCAACCTCTGTGCCTGGGATAAATTGGTTCTAATCACCGTCATGACAGTCTTTAACTCTATTGTTTACACACTGGACTCCATCTACTCCATACTTCTTTTTTCTCAGCAGTGAGTGAGTTGCTGCCTATCAGGACTATTACAACCGTTAAGAACCTAAATGATTTTGAATAGTCTTTTCTGTACCAAAATTCGGCCAATAAACTTTACTAGACTCTGCTGATACTTATCAAAATTGCATATGTAATGGAAAGGTTGACCCTATTGTGTATACATTGTGTAATACAGCCAGAAAAAAGAACAGTTGGTTAAACATTAGAGCTGTGATATCATTGTGATAAAAATGACAAATAGATGAGTAGAACTTTGGATCCTGAGGGTAATGTTTTATTGCCACATCAAAGTCAAACAGTGTGCCAGATAAATAAATATTTATACACCCTAAAACCACTATATTGTATCTGTCTTTATATGGCAAGTGAAGATGCAGGGCATATCTATTCCTCTAATTTCATAATATATGTAAAGAAATAACACGCAGCTCAGAGATTCAACAGACACCACACACAAAAAAATGACCAGATAATAACATTATCATGCAATGCTATACTATACAGACCCTGCACACAAAGATAAAGATTAGCTCTACTCGGCCTACCAAAAGCTTGAAGTGACTGACCTGGCAGGGGAGTTGGAGATTTTGTCTGATTATGTCAGCTCATAATTATTTGACTACTTAAAGGCAGTAATAGACTTTGCATCTCCTGTGGGCAATATCTACACTTTTAGATGTCATTGACAGACCTGCAAGAAAGTTGGAAATTGAACATGCATTAATTGCTAATTCTGTACACAAATCTGAACATCCTGCTTTTCTAAATAAACACCCCTGAACATTCCTTCAGGAGTGCGCCACAGCTGTTGTGACCAGACCCTGACGGGGTGAGAAGAGAGAGATGTGGGTTATTCTAAGAAATGTCAACTCAGGCTAAATATCTCTCTAATAAGATGAAGATAAGACCTAGGTATATATTTTAAGAATTGAAAGTGGTGTGCTCTGTTTGGGAAAAACTGGGTCAGCCTTGCCTTGGATCAGAAATTACAAATTTAATTCATTATCAAATCATCATCAGACAATTGTTTACGTAAAGGATATTTGGTGTCGCTAGATATTCTGTGACTGTGTGTGTTTATTTTTTATATAGCATTACCTTTGCGTATCTTATTGTGAATGGAACATAGAACTTATTTATTTTATCATAAAATATGTCCGGATTGTGTTTTTTGAGGCAAATTTGTATTTTTTGTGATTTCTTTTCAATCAAGTCTTTAAACTAAATAGAGGAATTTGTGTATTTTCAGGATTTGTTTGTTGTGTTGTTGACTCTCAATTATAGTGCATTTTTAAATGGTAAGCTAGCATTGCAATTTGATTTATATTTTTGTTTATTTATTTTTTTCATTTGATGTTGAAGTCACTTCCACAAGGTGGACATATTTTTTTATGAACTCTGAATATACCATTGTGACGTAAAGGATAAAGCTATTTAGCCTTTTAATTGCTTTTTTGATGGCCTTGTCTAAATAATAGTAAAAGAACCAATGTTAATGTTAAACTTTCATAAGACTCATCAATAACACCCACCAACCCATTGATTATTAGGTCTAGAGGGAATTATCTTTTTCACATAGGGCCAGGGAGGTTTATATAGCTTTTCTCCTTAATAAATTAAGTAATAATTTAAAAACTGCATTTTGTATATATTACTTAGGTTACTTTTTTTCTCAAATTAAAATGCATGTGCATGTGCATGTGTGGGTTCTCACCAGGTACTCCGGCTTCCTCCCACAGTCCAAAAACATGACTGTTAGGTAAATTGCTCTCTCTAAATTGCCCTTAGGTGTGAATGAGTATGTGCATGGTTGTTTGTCCTGTGTGTCTCTGTGTCCCTGCAATGGATTGGCGACGTGTCCAGGGTGTACAATGCCTCTCACCTGTAGACTGCTGGAGATAGGCACCGGCTTCCCCGTGACCCACTATGGATTAAGCGGTATAGAAGATTAATGAATGAAAAAAAGCAAAAACTAAAGAGAACTTTAAGATATCAAATACTTCTTCACAGCACTGTACCTTTATCAAATCTTTTGATAACTGTTAAATAAATGTACATACATTACTCAGTTTTCATTCTACATTATTTATTTACTATCTAGATGTGCTGTTTATATTACTGATTGAGAATGGTTGTTATCTCCTTATATGCATAGAGGAATATGATGTTGCAACATGAGCACAGGATGTGAGAACAGTCTGTTTTCACATAAAGATAAACTTCCTCAGCAGTTGAAATCTCATGTAATTAGGGCGTTCCTTTTCTAATAAAAGCATGAAGAGCGGAGACTGTCTTCAGAGTGTGTTTGGAGGATTGTAACTGAGACAGTCTCCGGAACACTCTCCTTGCAAGTTAAAACAAACTAACTTCTCTGTGTCTTTCTTTGTGCAGATGTTGTAATGAGTGTTGGGGTTTAAACCTAACATTTAAATGGTCCTTCGAGCCGGATTCCAAGATACCTGACGATCCCAGCGGGTGAGAGAGATCCAGGTAAAACTCCGTGGCCACGGTAAAAAGACCTTTTCCGGGACTGGTTCTCCCTGGCAAGCTGGGATCCAAGGGTTGACGGAACTCCAAAGACGCAGAGAAGTGTGAGTAAATCTTATGATTAAAAAGAGGGATGAATGACAAAAGAATAAAATAGTAAAACCCTGACAATTCTAGACACTATCAGGTACAAGAGAAGAATACAGTTAAATTCCGCAGGAGGGTAGACTCCCTTAGTCGAAATAGACTAATTAAATTCTACGTTAAGGACGGCGGAGTCCTCTGTTAGGAAACTAATAAAAGGAGCGAGTGAGTGTGAGAGTGGAAAAATAGCCACCACTAGGTGACTGTTTTTCATATAAATTAAACAAGGAACAAATGGTGAGCCGTTGCGGATGCATGTAGGCAAGAAAATTCCACCTTAACGGGTTGAAGTGAATTTTACCGCAACAGGTTAGTTGATCACCATCTTGTTTAAAAGGTATTTCCAGTATTTAGAACACACCAGGTGTTAAAACCATACTGGAACTAAAAATCACCTAAAAATGGGTAAGGGACAAAGTAAAGAAAAACAAAAGTTACTTGATAATTTATCATGCAAAGATTGGAAAGTAGTAGAAAAGGAAGAACCAACAGCTGTGGAACCATTATGTTACTGGGTAAAACATTATAACTTTAATGGAAAGTTATCCACGGCTGCCTTAAAAGACTTACAAGGTAAAATAGCTAACAAATGTAAACAAAATGAAAAACAAATGAAAAGAGAAGGTTATGCACAGACAACGGTATGGTGTAAAATAGTGCCTTCTAACAAACAGTGCCTTCCAACAACAGTTAAAAAATGCACTCCATTCAGGTTCGTCACCTGAAATACATGGCTGGGTAAACCGCCATTACGTAGGAATGAGTGGAGGCTTATTACAGGATTACATCAACCATGCCCTGCATGCAGAAAAAGTTATAAAAAGTAAAAAGACCAAACAAAAAGACACAGTGTTCTACCACGAGGAAGAGACAGCCTGTTTTGATAATGCAGTTTATTATCAACAAACACAAGGCAGGGGGCGTGGTAGAGGTTGAGGAAGAGGTAGAGGCAAAGGACATTTTGGAGCACAAAATCCAAGAGCATGCTGGTCCTGTGGAAAAGAGGGACAAGTAAAGTATTTGGGTCATCAACAAAACTATAGTGCGTGACTAGCACCAGAGCCGCAGGGGAAACTGAGCAGACAACCCCTTGGTGAAATGACAGAAAGGGTACTTTTGACTGAGGAGGGAGAAAATATATTAAATCTGGAAGAACTGTTCTAGGTAGAAAAAATTAGACCAGAAATAACATTGATAGTACAAGGCACACCTATCACGTTCCTTTGTGATTCTGGAGCATGTAGAACCACCCTCAGAGAGCCACTACCACATGCAAAGCCTAGTGGAAATTATGCTGTGGTCAGAGCAGCCCAAGGAGTGACAAAAAGGGTTACTGAGACTGAACCCATATGGCTCAGAGACCCGGAAGGAAAAACATGCCAACTTTCGGTACTGATATTGCCAGAATGTCCAGTAAATCTATTAGGTAGAGATGCAATGGTCACCTTACAACTAATCATATTGCCAACTCCTGATGGATTAAAAATAGCTAGGAAAAGGCCTGAAAATGTATATGTAATGCAGGGAGTGGGAAGCCCAAACTATTACTATACATTGGACATCCCAAATAAAGCACCAACTTCCACGGGGTCATTTTTTGTAGATGAAGGAAAAAATTCCATACAAAACCCTCAGGATGTAATGTCACCTGATGACCTACATGTTACAATGTGGAACACAAACAAACCAGACACCAAATACAAAAGCGAATTTGACAAAATCACTCCAGTAAAAATAACAGTGTCATGTGTGTACTCAGACGTGACGGCAAATGCCGCAGCTGCAGTAATACTGCCAGATACAGTCAAAAGGTTGTTTAGACAATACTCAGAACCTCATATCTCACTGTGTAAAGAGACAACTGAAGAGTGGAAAAACTTGGGCCAATTAGTAAACAGTGGTGAAAGAGCAAGAGATTGGGTTGCAACAGCTGTAAACACCTGGTACAGTCAATCAACCCTGATGACAAAAAAGGCATTGTTTTGGACAGTGACTGTCCAATCCGGAGTGCATCTAGACAAAAAGGAAAAGTGACATATCTTCTTTACTAAGGAACAAGAGAAACTGTTCAGGATTTACAAGCAGTTAATAACGCAGTCATTCAAAGATCGTCGTGTGTAGCAGATCCACACACACTGTTGAATTCTCTGAACCCAAAAGCTAAGTTTTTCACTGTAGTGGACATAAGCAATGCATTTTTCTCTGTGCCACTGCATAAAGACAGTCAGTACTGGTTTGCTTTCACATTTAAAGGAAAAAGGTACACCTACACAAGGTTACCTCAGGGATATTGTGAGAGTCCAACAATCTACTCTCAAGTTTTGACCTCCAGTCTGTCCACCTTCGAGCCTCCACAAAACAGTCAACTATTAACATATGTAGATGACATACTGGTGGCATCAGAAACAGAAGAAGCATGTAAACAGGACACTTTAGCTCTCCTAACACATCTAACAGGAGAAGGCCATAAAGTAAGCAAAAGCAAGTTGCAATTTTGCAAAGAAACAGTAAAGTATTTGGGTCATCAATTAAGTTCAGGAGGAAGAACAATAATGGAAGAGAGAAAAACAACAATATTACAAGCACCAAAACCAATAACAAAAAAGCAAATGATGTCTTTTCTGGGTCTGGCAAACTATTGCAGACGTTGGGTGCCCAATTATGCAAAGAAAAGGGGCACAATTAAAAGATGGTATTTTCACCTGACCAGAAAATAAACCAATCCTACCAAAAAACCTATACAAATGGGCAGCAATATTGAGTCATGGTAAGTCACATGTCTCAACAGGAGGGATGACAGGATTGGTAAACCAAGTATACACAACCTACGGATTCAACTCCTATTCAAAAAATGTTTGTAGAAGCTGCTTAGTATGTGCAAAACACAATGCCCAAGGGAACTTAAGGCCAAAAAGGGGACAATTTCCCAAGGCCAAATACCCTTTTCAACATATCCACATGGATTTCATAGAACTAAACAACAGCGAAGGGAAAAAGTATTGTTTAGTAATAATAGATCCATTCTCAAAATGGATAGAACTATTTCCAACAAAAACACCAGATGCATTAACAGTGGCAAAAGCCTTATGCAAAGACATAATACCAAGGTATGGTATTCCAGAGAAAATCTATAGTGACAACGGTAGACACTTTGTTAATCAAATCATTAACAAAATAGGACAAGCCTTCCACATAGACCTAAAACACCACTGTACTTATCATCCACAAAGCGCTGGGCTAGTAGAAAGAATGAATGGGACTATAAAGAACAGGTTAAGAAAATGCATGGAAGAAACTGGAAGACCATGAACTAAATGCATGGATTTAGTAAAACTCTATATCAACATAACTAGCTCTGATGGATTAACATCATATTAAATTTTGTTTGGGGGACCTTACAGACTGCCATATTTTAAAAATATGTGGGAAACAGATGATGAAAGCACACTGGCAGATTATATGAGAAAGATGTTCACCACAAAGACAGCAAAACAATGAGAAAACTAATGATGATGAAACTTCTGTGTCTACGCAGGGAATACCGTTAGTTGAACCAGGTGACTGGGTCCTGATAAAATGCATAAAGAAGAAGTATTGGCATTCACCTAAGTGGGAAGGGCCCTATCAGGTGTTGTTGACTACTGGAACTGCGATTGAGATTGCAGAAAGGAACTCATGGATCCATCTAACACATCGTAAAAGAATAATAGAACATGACTAAAATAAATTTCTCAATAGCAGTGTTTACCCTAACTATCATTGTTTGTGTTGTAGTAATAGCATTGTGGTATCTGTTGTAGCATTGTAGCTCTTCATCTGACCTTCAGAGGTAGTCCGGCTACAAAGGGGGCTGCAATTATAGTTTGCAGTTGTCTCAAACCGGTGAAGATTGTCCACAGCTCTGCTACAGGTTTTTTAGGAAGGGCTCCAATCTACAGAAAGATGTTCACCCCTACACACAAAAAGATATTGATAATAGGGAGTATCATCTCAATCATAGTTGTAAGTGCCCTGTTAATATGGGAAAGAAATCACAAAATGCAAAAAAGAAGAGCAGGGTACTATAATCCTAATCGATCCAAAATCCAACATGAAATATTAAAAAACCCCTGTAAAACTACAGATGGGGATAGCAGTAGAACAAAAGAACTGTATTTCTGCTATCAAATTAACAGAACATAGACTGTGTTCACTTTTGATCGAAACTTGCAAATAGGGGGCTATGGGGCAAACAGCTGGGATGGATATGACTGGTATCTAGATTGTAGTGGTATGAAACAATCAGGACATTGGTGGGGAAATGTCTTTGCCACTACAGGATCATGGGAAAAGGGAACATATGGATACTCCACAGAGTGCCGGGATTGGGGGAAACAGGTCTCATTAACCAAAACAAATAAACAATTAATGTTAAACATTAACACGACCCTAATTCCTTTTGGTGTACCCAAGAGTTTTGGTGAACACCAGAACCCCCCGTGCCATGGATTGGACCTATGCGTGAGGAGACCCCATGCACAAGATCCCTGTATAACATTATTATTGTGTCCTAACATAGGACACACAGCATAGGAATACCAAGAGGGGTCCCTGATGAATATAAATTAGCAGATCAAGTAGCAGCAGGCTTTGAATCCACCATATGTTGGTGGTGTACAATCAATAAAAATGTAGACAGAATCAACTACATCCATTATAATGTGCAGAGATTAGGAAACAAAACTGAAGAAGGTTTCTCCGCTATCCATGAACAACTGTCAGCTACCTCACTTATGGCTTTCCAAAATAGAATTGCCGTTGACATGCTCTTAGCTGAGAAAGGAGGTGTTTGTTCCATATTTGGTGGTCAGTGTTGCACTTTTATACCAAATAACACCGCAGCTGATGGAAGCCTGACTAAAGCGTTGGAAGGCCTTAGATCACTCAACGACAAAATTAAAGACCATTCTGGAGTTGACACCTCAATGTGGGATGGTTTTGGGGAAATGTTTGGAAAATATAAACAACTAGTGTTTTCTATATTAATGTCTATTGCTGTGTTTGCAGCTATTCTCACCTTATGTGGATGTTGTTGTATTCCTTGTATAAGAGCCTTGTGTTCTCGAATAATCACCTCTGCTATACAACCAGTTAAAACAGAGCTCTCAGAGATGTATGCCCTTATAAGACCAGACGAGGACTCAGATGAAGACCCTGATGAGACAAGCAACGAAGAGACGTCTCTGCATTTTCCAGACTTGTATCCAGACCCTGATGGTTATTAGGGAGGTCCTCTGAGTGTAACTTTTTAGCATTGCAATGATTTCATGACTGAAAATCTGAAAAGAAGTAGTCACTGAATGATGTTTAAAATTGATATAATGCTAAACTGAATAAACAGGAGAGAAATGTTAGATAAATGTACATACATTACTCAGTTTTCATTCTACATTATTTATTTATTATCTAGATGTGCTGTTTATATTACTGATTGAGAATGGTTGTTATCTCCTTATATGCATAGAGGAATATGATGTTGCAACATGAGCACAGGATGTGAGAACAGTCTGTTTTCACATAAAGATAAACTCCCTCAGCAGTTAAAATCTCATGTAACTAGGGCGTTCCTTTTCTAATAAAAGCATGAAAAGCGGAGACTGTCTTCAGAGTGTGTTTGGAGGATTGTAACTGAGACAGTCTCCGGGACACTCTCCTTGCAAGTTAAAACAAACTAACTTCTCTGTGTCTTTCTTTGTGCAGATGTTGTAATGAGTGTTGGGGTTTAAACCTAACAATAACAAAAATATTAGTCTTTATAACTAGAGTACCAGAGTGACACTGGTTGTGGTGACATAACTACTGTGTGACTTTTTTGTTAAAAAGTTCACTCTCGTCATCATAAAAAAATTGTATTTACTCTGAAGACATCAATAGGTGCAGAAAAAACGAGCAGCCAAAGGAAAAGGAGAAGTCAAAGAGAGAAAACTATGCATTAAGTTAGAGTCCAAATAGACAGCACAGGCATTCCAGAAGCATGTGTGGGAAAAGTGGAAAATCAAATCCCTTAATCAGGAAGTAGCTGCAGCTTATAGAGACAAGTCTGTTAAAAGGCATTTTTCCCTTTCAGCCTTCTGAAAAGCCAGAAAATATGACCTCAATTACTTCTGTTCTTTTTTTACCAATTGGAAACTTTAAAATACGTCATCAAAATTGGGCTCCTAATCCTAGAGCTATTGTGTCACCTGGTACTCCAATCTGTGTGAGTGATCTCAGGTCAAATTGAGTAACTCAAGTGTGAAAAGGCTGCTGTTCTTCTCATGTCAGTCTGACAATGAACGCATTTATGCGAACAGACTATCAATGGTAGAAAACCACAGATAGGAGACTCTAATCGGATTTAGTTTACACAAGGAACAATTGAATTAAACACTTTATGTTTTAAACTTCACATCTTCCCGAATGTACTGGAACAATCTTCAAAAGAATGAACAGTCTGTGAATCTGGACTGGAGTAAACTGCTAAAAAGACACAGTTATTATTGTCTTAGACTGTTTTGTAAAAATAGCTTAAGTTCAGTCTGATTTCATGGGTACAGTCTGTAAAAATTCATTTTCAAATGTTGCAACATTGAATTTAAGTCTGAACTTTAACTGGGCCATTCTAACATATGAAGATGATGTGATCACTGAGCAGCTATATTTATGTACAGGATGACTGTATTTACAAATTAGGTGACTAAACACAAACTGGTTGAACTGGATTTTATGTAGAGGCATTAGAATAAAGGCGGCTCTAAAATTTTAATAACCATGAAACATTTTCATTCTGTTTTACATTTATGTGCTACTTTGTGCAAATTTGTCACTCAAAATACCAATGAAATGTGCAAAGGTTCAAGGTATGTGAACGCTTTTATACAGCGCTGTATGTGGTGAATAAGAATATAATTTTCTATTGATGTCAATTACCTACTGGAACCAAGTCATGAAAATGTATTTCATTAGTTTGGGTTTATTTTGGAAATAAAGAATATACTTTTTGAGTTTTGAATTTGCTCAACTGACTTGACATTCAGCAAAAAAATTTAACAATATTATTCATTCATTTTCAATATAATTTTCAATATAATTTCAGATATAGGCTATAGGTTTTTTTTATTCCATGCTTCTGCTTGCATTTAAAAAAACAACAAAAAGAAATCCTATGAAAATTGTCGTGTACTGAAGTGAAAGGGAAATCATGAAAACCTTCCCAGAGCCTGAAGAACTACTGACCTGAAAAAAACTTAAAGAAGGTTTGGTGCATGCAAACTTTTGCACAGTACTGTAGCCTTGCCATTTTAGGATGAAAATCCCTTGCAGAAGAACAAAATCCTAACCCACTGCATATTTATGTGTCCTTTTTAGCAGCAGCTATGAGTTTGCAGCTGACGCAGGTTGTTTTCTCAAAAAAATCCCACCCTGTGGTGCTGAGAAGTGAAAGTATATGGATCTGAAAATCTAAGACCGTAATCTCTTTTACAATAGGAGGATTTTTAACTGCTTTAAAAATGTTATCTGATTTGATTCAGATGGCTAGCCAATGATGATGGATAATCAAGTAAACCCAGGTCAGGTGGTAGAAAGATCATTATATACAGCTTTGAGTGTAGTAGCTTTGATTATCTGTGTAAATCATCGGTGTTGTTCCTCACTCCGCTTTGCTCACACCCACAGCAGCTTAGTTCACGTCTGTTAAAGTTGTTTTTTCATAAACATATGACCTATGAAAAAAAATACAAAAATGCAAATTTGTTTTGCCAAATAACTGCAGCACCAGGCTTCACAATTTCCTTAAAACTCCAAAAATCTGAAACTGTTTGTGAGAACTTAATTGTTTATTTTATCGCTTCTTATCTGAGACGTATTTTTTAGGCGTTCACAAGTCTGAAGGCATATATAAATTGCTCCTGCCGAGTTCTGAACAGCAGTTTTCTTGAACAGTTAACTGAACCACCAATACGTAGGAGAGGTTGTTCGTTTCCAAGCTACTCACCCTACGTAGGAAGCTTAATTCAGCTGCTTATATCCGAAACCTTGATCTTTGCTCATGATGCGTACCTCCTAACCATAGGAGAGGGTAAGAATCCAGATAAACCAGTAAATCTGGAACTTTGCTTTTCAGCTCAGCTTTTCACCTTTACAGACCAGAGCAGCACCCACATCACTGCAGAGGAGGCTCTATCTGTGTATCCATCTCCTGCTCCTTTCTACAATCACTTGTGAACAACACACCAGCAACTCTTCTGCTTGAGGCAAAATAAATCAAATATTGTCCAATTTTAATTGTCTTATATTGGATAATATTGAACAATGCCTTAATAATTCAGCAGCTCACCTAGGGTAAATGAGATTATTTATGTATGTTGTTAACATTTTGAGGTTAAACACATTTAACTGCTGAAACTCTCTTTCAGGTCCAACTGACACAGACACAGTTGTCTGCTGAACTAATTTACACATAACCCCATGTATGTAAAAAGATATGTCATCTCTGTCCGCCTACATGCTGCCAGTTAAATCGACTTGTGTCTTGCATGGTAATGTCTACGGCAGGCTACAGCGCCATCTGGAGTCTTTCCGGGGACAAACAGCCTCGTTAATTGTTTCAAGCACAAGTGCAACAAACGTAAATCCGTATATAAATACCCTACTTTATTAGGGTTTACATGCAACAGTTTCTTGTCTATATTAGAAGTTTTCAATGCATATAAAAATTATTCATATGCATATGAACTTTTTTAGTTTTTGTCAACATAAAACTGTACAATGGATTTTAATGAGTTTGTATGCTATAGACAAACACAAAGTAGTACATAACAATATAATAAAAGTATTCAGGGTTTAATATATTTTCTTCCAATAAAAATTCAAAAAGTTTAGTGTGCATTCATATTTACACCAAAGACTTTGTAAAACCTTTTGCTGCAGTGACTTTCAGCTAAATATAGAGTTTAGCATGTTGGGACAAAAAGTATAATTTTGGTCTCATCTGACCAGAGCATCTTCTTCCATATCTTTGCTTTGTCCTTTATAAACCTTTGGCTTTTCTTTAACATTTCTCTCGCCACTCTTAAATGGAGGTCAGATCTGTAGAGTGAATGAGCAGCTAGTTTTCTCTTCCAGAGTCTCCCACATGAGCTGTCAATCTCTGCTTCTCCTTCTGAGTTATCATGAGTCTCTTGGGTGCTTCACTCAGCTTCAATGGGTATGACTAGTTTTACAAGACACTGTATTTCATGCTTTAATTGTCAGCCAAGGCACATAATACTTTGATATATTTTTAGCTTTAGAGACTGAAAAAATGATCAGAACTGTATTAAATCAATTCATGCAACCACTCTAAAATACAATTAAATGAAAAGCTATATCTCAAACTTTACAAGATGACACACAGATATAAACCGCTGGTCAATAAGAACAGTCTGTCCTGACATCTAGTCTTTGAAATTATAAATTTTGTATAATAAAACTGAGACAAAGCCTTGCGTAGACAGATGAGATGTCTACAGCCGACAGTAATGTGTAATTATCAGATAAAACATGCAGGCACACAGACTGAGTGATTGCATTTGGAGTCCCAGGTTGCTTTTTATGCATTGACCTTAAGACACAGAGTTCGCCACATGGTCGCTTCTTTAGACGTCTGTCGTTTCTCACCCCTCATTTAAAATCTCTGTCTCTGTTTCCGTTATTATCAAAGGAAGAATATCGGTTTAGCTTTAGAAAGCTCCTCTGTTTCACACACACACACAAGTTGGACTAGATTTAACTAGACAGCGATCAATTCCAGCCAGCTTCAAGCTGTCGGTGGCAAACACCACTCTGATATGATTGCAGTGCCCAAAGATATTCTATTCTATTCTATTCTATTCTATTCTATTCTATTCTATTCTATTCTATTCTATTCTATTACATTATATTATATTATATTCAAATGGGAATGTGCAATAAGTATGTATGTACATGTGTTTTTATTTTACATTATTCATTGCTCATGCACAGAGCAGACAGTTTTTTTTCTCAATTTTGTTGTAATTTTGACAATGACAGTAAAGAATATTCTGATTCTAAAAAAAAAAGCAGAGCCAAAATGTAAAGATCTTGATTTACCTATCTGTCTACATTCCAACCCTCACCTACGCTCATTAGATCTGAATCACGGCCAAAAGAATAAGCTGAGCTCAGAATACTTCCTTGGCGCTTTCTATTTGAGGTATTTCTTGATGCACACCACTGAGAAGGGACCCCTGGGTTAACATGGAACTTGCTCGAGGTATTATTTATCCCCTCTGGCCTGGGGATACCTTAGGCTCTCCTATATTGCCGTCTGTGAGAGGAACCTGTGGTTTTCCCAAGTTGTTTAAGCAACAAACAGTGGATGGATGAAGGAACTTTCCATAATCAACAAATGGATTTTATTCACCACATTGCTAAAGCTTGAGCCCCTGGTCTCCCTACTATTTATACTGTATATTAGCTGAATTAAACTGGATCCGAGTTTGTACAGCAAAGGGGTCTCTAGGCCTGTCAAGACCAAAATAAAACACGTGTTTTCAGAATTTAGACAAGCATGTTTTTCTCCTTGACCAGTAAAAACCACTGGGCCAAAACATTACCCTGGCACCCAGAGAGTCAAAGCTGTTCCTTCAGGGGAAAGCTAAGCCTCATAAATCCCTTGATCTGAACTGGTGGAAGAAGCTCCATAAATCATAAGGCATCCTCAACTTCCCATTGTCCCTTCTTTAGTACATCAGATGAGAAGACACAAATGAGAAGACAGGGAGATAGGCAGAGCATTTCGAATGCCATTATGTGCAGCAGCCTGATGTTAATGCTGCATTGACAGGGATAAGGGCAACATAAAACTAATGGCTTGAGCTTTCCCAGACACTTACCATGAAATCCCCATCCTGCTTGTCTGTTCTCACAATTCACCCTCATTTCTTTGTTTTTCCCAAGCACCTTCAGGACTTAGACTCATCTATTCAGATCTGACTGAATCAATACAAGAGGGAATTGTTATTTTAGTGGGTGGTTAGATTTTAAATGCGCCAAGAAAAGAAAAGAAAACCACTTAGTGTCATTTAATTTATGCCAACTGGTCTTGGAGGTGTTGACAACCAGCCGTGGGAGGGACTTTTAAATCCAAACGCTGTATGACGTGTTCCCTTCTTAAATATAGACAGAGCTCCCTGAGTTCACGGGCTTCCCATCATCGCAGAAACGCACTGACTTGTTTTTACTGGTGAAGGTTTGAGCTTATTCAAACCTGGTTTGAGCATGTCAGAATGGATAATAGAGCTCGATGATTTCAGAAAAATTAGAGAAAAGTTGAATGTTTGGTGGTGTTTGAATGAAGGCTCGGGAGAGAAGCGGAGGAACAGAAGAGGATTCCATCACCGCATGAGCGCTGGAGACGTGAATCACTTCGCTGGATAGTAGAGAGGCGCGCTGAAGCTCACAGGTAGGTCATCGGATCCCCATCGACACACATCATAAAAATACCTGAAAGTGAAATCTATGCCCTGATTCTTGTTCACCTGTAACCAACTGGCAGAAATAAAATCAGCGTTCCCAGTGTAAATCAAACAGAGAATTTGCACAGTTCCCACACTTGTTTGAATATTACTCATTCTAAACATAATTACCTATATCCCGTACCCGTATATGAATGTAATCAAATATTTGCTAATAATTGTCTCTCTTTAGTTTCCAGAGGCTCTAAGAGACTACATAATTTTGGATATTGTGGCTAAATGTTGTCACAATAGATATAATTGGTTATTCCCACGCTATAAAGAATTTGCACATCGTTTATTTTCGCCCTACAGATGTTACCAGTTGCCCTAATTATGAAATCTTATTTCCGTCGTTTATTTCCCAAGAGAGTGTGTGAAACAATATGGTTAAAGAGGGGAAAAAATGTAAATATCCCCTGGAGTATAATTAATATTTGTGCATAAATCCACCAGGCAGGCATGTGAGCGCTCACCAAATACTTTTTAAAGTTGTGGGCTTTGGCAGTTAGAGTTTTGTGGACAGAAAATGTCAAAACCCCGTGGAGGGTGGAGGGGACAGGGGCTTCTCGTGTTTGTTTTCCCAACATTACGCTGCGGGCTGTGCGTCACCCCTGTGTTTTGGAGCGCGGTTCAGCGAGTCCTCGCATCAAGAGATTTATTTGTGCAACACATCTTCACAGCCTCGGGTTGCGACGTTTGACATCTGGCAATTATCTATCAGACTCTCCATTAGCTGCAACCGCCTCATCGTTGTGTGTGTTTCTGGCGGGAGGCCAGTCGCTGTTTTTGAAGGCAAAGGCTCAAAGGTTGCTGTCCATCAACTGACACTAATATGATTATTGTCGTTTTAGGGCAACCGGTTGCTGTCATAATGACAACACGGATTAACATAATGCCTGCAGGTTTAGCATTCCATGTGCGGAAACATTTAGCTGATAGAGTTACTGTCAAAACATTAAAATTTGATCAATGTTTCACCAGAATCTAATTAAAATATGCAGGTCCCTAGGATTTTCTTAGAAATCATCTGGCGTGAAGGATGTTTAAGTCTTTCGTGACACATCCATTGTGCACATTGATAGTTTCACAATTAAATTGGTAAATGTTTAACACATTTTCTTCAAATGCATAAATGGATACATCCACAAAAAATTCCAGTTACAGATGGCTTCTTCACATGTCTGGCAATTATTTTGTTTGTTGTTGTAGACATTTTTCACAAGTGACTCAATGACTTGAATTGTAGCATGTTGGGGCTTCGAAAAGAAATTTGTAATAGTCTAGGGTGTATGAAGGTACAAAATAGCAAAGAAAGAAATACCTTCAGTCAGGAAAGTCTTAGCTTATGAGTATTAGCCAAAACCTCCCATAAAACTTGCCATATTTTCTGATTTTCTGTGTTTTTAAATAACAGAATGATAACACAAGTAAATAAACACACACATTAAATTATTTAATGAATTATTGTTCAGTTAATTAATTGTAATTACCATGTATAATCATGAAATTGCTTTAAAAGTAGGCTACTAACCTAACAACATAAGCAACCCATCACATCCCTATCTAAAGAAATTCAAGGACATCTATCTTTGACATCTATGAGCCTGGAAAGGGTTACAAATGTGTTTGTAAGGTTTTATAAGTCTGTCAAACCTCAATGACAGCCATTACCCATAAATGGAAAAAAACATGGACCAGTGGTGAAACTTCCCAGGAGGGGCTGGTCAAACAAAATTACTTCAAGAACACATGGACAGCTTATTGAGGATGTCAAAAAAGAACTCAAAACAACAACTTGTTAAGCACTGCAGCCCTAACTTGCCTCAGTCAAGTTCAGTGTTCACGTTTCAACCAGTAAGAACGAGACTGTGAAAATATGGCATCCAAAGGAGAGTTTTGAGGTGGAAACCACTGCTGACCAAAAAGTGTTCAAAGTCCAATTTCACTTTTTCAAAAAAAGAACATCTCAGTGAATCCAGAGACTTGGGGAAAATATTCTGTTGACTAACAAGTCAAAAGTGTAACTTGTTGGACATTACAAAGGACATAACGTTGACTTTCAAACATGGAGGTGATAGACTCATAGTCTCAAGCAGCTTTGTTCTTGAATAGCCTGAAAGACTCACTGTGATTGATGGGACCATAAAGTCTGTTCTCTGCCATAAAACCCTAAACGAGAATGTCCACCCATAAGCTTGTAAAGCTTGTAACTCTGAGCTCAGGTGCACTTAGGCCATGTAGCTATTATGATCTTTAGGTGTTCGAGGTTATTTTTATTTAGGCACTAGTGGCCTTTATTTTTTATTTCCTCTAAAGTGAGGTGACAGGAAATGGAGCAGAGAGAGGGGGAAGACATGAGGCAAATGTTAATGGGCCAGGACATGAATCTGCGAGAGCAACATAGAGGACCAAGGGCTCTGTACATGATCCGCGTGTATAACTCCTGCGCCACTGCCACACTTAGGTGTTTGAGTTCTGAGTTTCTTTCATATTTGTTTTCTTTATTTTCTTGTTGTTTATGTTCTCTAGTTGTGACTATTTTAGTTCATTCTTTTGTGTATTGGTTTTATAGTTCATTCTTGTGTTCTTTGTACATTTTGTAGTATCTCTGTTAGATTCTCCCTAGTGTTTCTGTGTGTGTGTTTGAGCTCCTGTTTTCATTAGTCTCCTCCCTTCAGCTCCCCGGTTTCACTCTCCTCAGCTGTTTCTCATATTCTCTGTTTGCTCACACCTACATTCCATGCCTATCTCCACATCTCCCTAGTTTTTAAGATTACCGGTTCTCATTGTTCTGTTACACTGCCTGCCTTCATACCTGTAATTTATCTTATGTGTTCTTCATCTGGTTTTCCTTGTGTCTCCCTATAAGTTCTCAATTATTATTTATAAAATTATTGTGAGTCCCACGATCCTGTCTGTGCCTTGGACCTGCTCCACACCCACACATCAGGACAGCAGCATGGCAATTATCCAAAACACATCTGCAAGTCCACCTCTGAATGACTTGAAAAATTTAAATAAAAACTAAAGCTTATAGAGTATACTATTCAAAGTCCAGACTTAACACTGATTGATTTGCTGAATCATGGCCTTAAACAGGACATTCATGCTTACAAACCCTGAGATGTGGCTGAATTAGGATTCAAAGATTCAAGGATTTTTATTGTCATACCAGCTCACATTTACATGTTAAGGTATGAAATTTGGACTCGGGTCCCAGTTAAGAAGCCTAATACTTAGGTAAAAAGAAAACTAAGTGTAACTTACAAAGCTTGATCTAACAATAAATAGCAATCAGTAAAAATATGTGCAGTGAAGAGCAAAAAAAAAAAAAAAAAGAAATATACACAGTTAAATAGTAAAGCTGAAATTAACTTTGCAAAGTACTAAATACAAACGTGAAGCATGAGGTAGTCCTTAATACTGCACCTATAAGTGACTGAAACATTGCACCTTTGGTGGGTGAAGTGTTTGGTGCAAGTCAGTGTGTAGTGAAAGAGTCTACACAGTGTGGCTCGAGTTCAACAGTCTGACAGCTTCAGGGAAGAAGCTGTTTGTGAGCCTGGTGGTCTTGCTCTGAATGCTCTTCAGCCACCTGCCTGAGGGGAGGGGCTGAAACAGTCTGTGTGCAGGATGGGTGGAGTCCTTCATGATGCAGAGGGCCCTCCCCCTGCATCGTGATGTGTAGACCTCTGAAGTGGTGGGAAGATTGCTCCCTACAGTCCTCTGTGGAGCCTTTACCACCCTTTGTAGAGCCTTCCTCTCAGCAGCAGTGCAGCTGCCATGCCATACGGTGATGCAGGTGCAGAGGAAGCTCTCCACTGCAAAGTGGTACAAGCTCCTCAGAACTGAGCTCCCAAGTCCAGCATTCCTCAGTTTCCTGAGGAAGTAGAGATGCTGGTGAGCCTTCCTGACCAGAAAGGAAATTTTGGCACTCCAGGTGAGATCATTGGATATTCAATTCAAAAATACTTTATTAATCCCAAAGGGAAATTAAATGTTGTTGTAGCTCATTATGTAGGTTTCTTCAAAGAGCCGTTGTAGATGCTGATGGCTGTGGGCAGGAAGGATCTCCTGTAGCGCTCCGTCTTACAGCAGATCTGCAGAAGCCTCCGACTGAAGACACTCTGTTGTTGTAGGACAGTCTCATGAAGAGGAAGCTCAGGTTTCTCCATAATGTTCTTCATTTTATGAAGAATCCTTCTTTGCACAATGATCTCCAGAGGTTCCAGAGAAGTCCCCCGAACAGAGTCAGAGGGAGGGCGCTTGTGTCTTCTGAAATCCACCACCATCTCCTTAGTATTCTTCACATTGATGCAGAGGCATCTTTTCTCCCTTAATAAATACAATTATCAATTGAAGACTGCATTAAGTATTTACTCAGGTTATCTCGGTCTGATATAAAAAAAATGTTTGATAATCTGGAA
Organism: Girardinichthys multiradiatus; assembly: GCF_021462225.1. Taxonomy (NCBI): domain Eukaryota; kingdom Metazoa; phylum Chordata; class Actinopteri; order Cyprinodontiformes; family Goodeidae; genus Girardinichthys; species Girardinichthys multiradiatus. The sequence continues at coordinate 19,684,207 of NC_061818.1, forward strand.
CAAAAATAACAGAATTAGTATAACAGAAAACAAAAGCAGAAGAAATCCCTAAGGGGGACCCTACGGATTTCCTCTACAGCACCTTATATGCCCATTGGCCCAGTTTGTCAATAGAAGATGTTGTCTGTGGGGTTTCTCAACATCTAGTTTGGGTGTACAATGACAATACATATTTTTATGTCAAATGAATGATACATCTTATGTCTAGACTGGACTTTGCAATTTCCATTGTATTGGGATTGACCAGTCTCTCCTCTCCATCTCCTGCTGGTGCAAAATTTAAAACTCTTAATGAATTTAAATCTCTTTTGAAAATGTATCTTTACACAAGCTTTTACCTACAGAGAGCATGCCTTTTATTTATTTATTTTTTCACCTGTGCAGCACTTGGTTATGGTATGTTAAAGCACTTTATAAATGAAGCTTTGATTGATTTGATCGAAGTAAAATAATAGCACAACACTGTGTAATTGTCAATAAGAGGGTAGTAATAGGTTCTTTAAAGGGGCTAAAAATAGACATCACTCAACTCAAGTGTTGACAACACAAAATTTAGTTCCCATACACACCATTGCATATGCCTCTGCATTTCCAAGGCATCTGATAAAACCCAACTCAAAGTAAATCACATGCCAGCATAACCTTATAAACATCACATATACCTGTGAGAATTACATAAATGCTATGCAAATTTCATAGCAATGGCCTGCTAATCCTCTCATCTAATCTCAAGATAATTAATGCAAATATACTGTCTACACTGATGAAGATTAACTCACTCTTCAAGCTAAAAGCTTGAAGGGTCTGACATGGAAGAGGAGCTGGCTCTATCTTCTTATATTCATCTAATAATTAAATGTTTTTAACGTCTGATTGGTCGATCCCACCCTCTTAAAACCAGTTCTACTAAGCAATTGAGTAACATTTTTAAGCCAAACAGAAACAGACATAAACTGACGAATAAATCTCGAGAAAGTGCCTGACATTATGACAGATAACATAACCAAGCTAATAGTTATAATCAACAATTAGCACTACTAGTAAGGCACAAACAACGTCAAGACATTTCCTTCATCAAAGCAAATACAGTCATATGAAAACAGGAAAAAGCTGAAATATTATGAAATATGATGCTATTGTAAGCCATCTAACAGTCTTTTTTTCTTCAGTTTTTATTGTTTATTTAAATTTCTGGAATTTCTCTGTGTGTTTTAAATTGTTTAATCATACATCAAATGTCCAAATATGTTAGAAAACACAGTGTCGTACAGTTTCCTATTTTTCACTACTGTCACTGATCATGTTTGATACTGGGACGTTTAATTAGCTCACTTAAACTGTAAAAAGCACTGATATTTCATACATGACACCAATAAAACGATATAACAAGTTTTTAAAACCCATATGTACTGAACCTTTAAAAACGACATTGTAATTTAAGAAGACCTATTGCTCTTTATTGATAATGTTAGTGCTAACATAAATAAACACATTAAGCAATCCAAATCTCAAACCACTTCCCACGTTTTTGTTTTATGTCTGTCCCCTTTATTGACATGTAATCCAATGACAGTGTCATTAAAACTGTTTACTGATCTCATTCTTCTTACAAAGTGCAATTTCCCTTTATAAGAAATTGCATGTTGGCCAGGTTCCCAGACAGTTCAGTGGAAAGTTTTTCTCCTCTCTTGGTAAATATGGGCCCCTTGCCCAGAGATCACCACACACACCTGTGTTGCGTCGAGTGTGTATGATGCAGATGTTTGACATAGTAACTGTTCTTTGAACTGGGAATTCCCAGAATACTCAAACAGTCAAAATGTCATGAATTGTTTTTCTTTCTTGGTAATGGCTGCAGGTGGAGCATGAATAATAACTGTACTTGTGTGTATGTGTTTTCTCTCTTAGGCCAATCCATCATAAACTCATGGACATAAGCAGTTCCTCCTTCAACATGAACAACTACAACAGCACAATAATGTCTGAGAATACCACCAACGGCAATTATTCAGTAAAAACACCCCCACCAGTTTTCTACATTGAGGTCACTACAGTGATCTACACTACTGTTTTCATTGTGGGTTTCTTTGGTAACGCATTAGTTATCTATATAGTGGCCCGCTACACCAAAATGAAGACAGTAACCAACATGTACATCCTGAATTTAGCTATGGCAGATGAACTCTACATCATGGGAATCCCCTTCATAGGGACCCAAAGTGTGCTCTTCTACTGGCCATTTGGTGAATTCCTCTGCAAAGTGTGCATGACCGCTGATGGCATGAGCCAGTTCGCCTCCACCTTCTGTCTGACGCTGATGAGCATTGATCGCTTCCTCGCTGTTGCATATCCCATTCGCAGCGCTAAATGGCGGAAGCCATGGGTGGCCAAGATTTTCAGTGCCCTGGCATGGATTATTTCCTTCCTGATGGTGTTGCCGGTCACCGTGTTCTCACATGTGCAGGAGTACGACACTTGCAACATAAGCTGGCCTTTTTATTCTGTACACATCCATCATGGGTTTCTTTGGTCCTTTGATTGTCATCTCACTTTGCTATCTACTTATTATTATCAAGGTAATTAAATATTTAAATCTCTTCATTGTCTTAAATTGGTAAAAGGGTTTAAAACTCAAATTTACATTCTGAAAGTCTCAAACCATCTTCCATCTTCCAGGTGAAGTCTGCAGGCGTGCGTGCAGGCCTGACTAAGCGGCGCAAGTCAGAGCGCAAGGTGACACGGATGGTGGTGATCATAGTGGTGGTCTTTGTACTTTGTTGGCTGCCCTTTTTTACAATCAACTTTATCAACCTGTTTTATGTCATACCAGAGGACAAAATTGCTGCAGTAGTCTACTTTTCGCTGGTAATCCTTACCTATGTAAACTCCTGTGCCAACCCAGTCCTCTACGGTTTCCTGTCGGACAATTTCAAGCAGAGCTTTAAGAAAGTGTTTTGCTTCTACAAAAAGAAGAGTGGTAAAGCTACGGAACCAGTGGGGACCACAGAATATTGATAAGGTAAAGAAAGTTCTTATTTTCAATCAGAAATTGCATAGAGACTGCATAATATCCTTACAGCAACAAGGTCCTATTTGGACATCCTTGCATGTTGCATCTTACGTCTTACATGTTGTCTCCATGCAGCTTCCTCCAACCATCAAAATGATAAATTGTTAACTCTAATTTCCTATGATGGACTGATGATCTAACCACAGTGTATGCCACCTCTCACTCATCGACCGGTGGACATGGGCACAAGCTCCTCTGTGACCCTGCAGGAAAACTGAAAAAGTGCAAAGACATGACATTTAAAAATACAAAACAAACATTAAGCGTTACATCAAAAATATATGAAATACTGTATCACCGATGGTGCTTAGTTCAGTATGTCTTCTAAGGTAAATTCTGGAGATTTCTTTATGTGGAGAATTCACTATCCTTAAAGATTGAGATGAGCTGAAGAAGACTTTATATGGATTGAAAGCCAACAGCAATAGCACGGAACCTTTAAAAAGGCCATAATTCTGAATTAAAATAATTCAATACTGGAAAACTGCATGGATCCAAGGACATATTTACATGTGAAAAATATTCCGAGTGAAAACAGCTTCCTGCTTCACTTAAAAATGCAAGTTAAACCTCTCCCTGTATGAAATGAAATGCATAAACAGGATCCAAAAATCTTTCAGTATTCTCTGGGGTTATGCTCATTTAAGACAAACTGGGGCAAAGAGGAAAATCTTATATTTAGATGTTTACATGTTTGGAAAGTATTCATACCCGCTTTTTGAATTTTGTCACATTACAACCACAAACGTCATTGCAACTTATTGGGATTGTATGTAATGTAAAAGCACAAATGAGTGCATAATTATAAGGTAGACGTTTTTAACAAATAAAAATCTGAAAAGTGTGGTGTGCATATGTATTCAGGCCACATTAGACTTGATCTGCTAAATAATTCCAGTGTAACCGACTATGCCCAGAAGTCATCTAATTAATAAAGAGAAACCACATGTGGGTAATTTCTTTTACATATAAACAGATCTTTGTGAAATCCTTAGATGTTTGTTAGAGAATGTTAGTGAGGAAGCAGCATCATGAAGGCCAGCAGAAAGGTCAAGGATAAAGTTGTTGAGAAGTTTAAGTCTGGGTTAGGTTACAAAACAACATCCGGCGCTTTAAACATTTTGTTGAGCACTGTTCATTCTATCAACAGAAAATAGAAAGACAAAAGAAACCTACCAAGTTTTGGCCTAACCTTGCAGGCTTGTCAAGGAGAACATTAACCAAAAGAAGCGACCATGAGTTGGAGGAGCTGCAGAGAACCACAGCTCAGGTGGGAGAATATTTTGTCAGGACAACTATTAGTGGTACACAAATCTGGCCTTTATAGAAAAGTGTTGATGTAAAAAACAAAAAAAACAAAGATGTCCTGTTTGCATTTTGCCACAAGACATGTAGGGAGCACAACAAATATGTAGAAAAAGTTTCTCTTTTGAAAAGAAAACATAATGAAACCTGGTCAGACTTGATGGGGGTATGGAGAGAGCTAAATGCAGGGCAATCATGAAATAAAACCTGTTTGAGGTTGCAGAAGATCTAAGACTTCCAGTAAAACAATAGCCTGAAGCAAATGGCCAGAGCAACAATGGAATGCTTTAAATCCAAGCATAGACTGCCGAATGTGCTCCATAATTGTTGGTAGGACTTGAAAATTTCTGTTCACGGACTATGTATTCTAATTGAGCTTTAGCCAGTTGGCTAAGGTAGACACAAACCCAAAAGACTTGCAGCTAAAACTGTAGGGAAAGTTGGTTCTAAACAGTATTGTCTCTGGGGACAGGAAACTGAATGCAAATACATATCAGATTACAGTTTGTAAATAAATGTTAAGAACTATGTGACCTCCACTTCACAATTATGCACTCCTTGGTGTTGATCTAGCACATAAAATACAAAGAAAATACATTAAAGTTTGTTATTCTAATCTAATAAAAAGATTAAAAAAGATTAAGAGATATCTTTACTTTTACAAAGCATTAAGCCTTTGTGTATGAAAGCATCATGGTTCATAAAGCTGCATATAGGATCTGTGGTGTCCCACCATTTCTAATCTCATATTTGTATCTAACTGTTGGCAGATCACAAGGACCCCTGACATTGAACCTTTCGCCTTAAAACCTGCAGTAAATGGCCAGTGATTGGTCCCATTTAGCTGACCCAGCTTGCACTGGTGGGCCACAAGGAACTCAGACATTTTACCCATGGGGCTTTATACGTACATGGAATGTCCTGATTTTATTTCAGTTAGCCCCTTCTCTCACTTGGGCATCTCTTGAGAGGCTCACTGGACTCACTGCTTTTTGTGTTTTCATGTATTTGGACACTGCAACAGACTGACTGTAAACATTTATTTTTTGAGAGACTTTTCGAATTTTCAAATGATTTTAATTACTTCAGACTTACTTTTTTTTTTTGTTTCTTTTAGTATGGTCTTTTTTTTCAAGAAGTGATATTGCTCTTTTAATTTGCTGTCTATACCATTCGTTGTGTCTGTATTTTTTTATAGTGACTGTTATTTAGCACTGAGACATCTGCAAAGGATGTGTCATGTTGAATGGCTCACCGCTAGAGGACCAAATCAGAGTGGCTTTGTTTATTCACTGGCAGGAATCAGTTGATTGGTGGTACACTTGATGTGGCTTTCATGGCGAAGTGTCTGTTTGAGGCAACCAACTTATTATAAAAGCAATCAAACAATGCAAAAGACATGTACATTATGCTAACTTTACCATATAACCCATGAGATCATGGTTTTTAAATAGGTTACCTTTAGTTATCTTCATAGTCCACAAGTCTAAGAAATTGAAACAACTCAGTAATATAGTCCTGAACATCTTTGGAAACCTATAAAGCACAATGTTTTCAAAATGTATATAAATGTATATACTGTATATATTGTATATTTTGGGGGCTCCCAAAACCTTGAGGCCCTGCTCTATGCCCTTGGTAAAGTCAGGCCCTAGCAATGAGATGTTTGGTATTTAGCTCATTTTGTCTACTAAGATTTGATTCATTTATTGGTTATTACCCTTACCCCAATCAGCCATAACGTAAGGACCACTGACAGATAATCTAACACTGCTCATCTTTATACAACATAACTATCTGTTGATTAAATTTGCACCCTGCTTGCTTTCATGTGGGGGTCCTCGCCACCTGTGTAGATTTTTGTCGAGGATTAATCACAGCCCCCTAAAAGGCAGCAGCACTCATCTGCACGATGAGCCTCCCCTGCCAGCTGGGCAGCAACGCATCCTGAAAGCAAGTCTCCTTGCTCCCCACATTCTGATTGGACTGGATCTAAAGGCATCTGTTGGAAGCAAACCCAGTCCCAGGAGACCCCCAACAATCCAGTACCAGACATAGCCTTCCGGTACCAGATGTTGTTGGTCCACATTCTAATTAGTCAAAGCTTTAGTTTTAGGAGAAAACGAAGAACCTGTAGTTCATAATCTCATATATAGCTGATTGTTGCCAGCTGTTACTATATGTATTACATTGTCGAGTTCTCAGTCTGGAATGTTTGCAGTATTTTGGTTTGTATTGCAACAGTAAGAGAGAAAACTAACCTCCTGGCTGCCATTGAGAGGGCCTCATTCTAGGGCTGTATTTTGACTTGTTAATTTTTTACACATGTTTTTGTAATGTGAAAAATGTCTTGAAATAGGACAGCCAAGTGTTTTTTCGCTCTTTGTCTTATCTCCATTTTCTGCAGTTAAAGTGATGGATGATGTGGTGACGTATACAACAAAAACATCTCTTTTTCTTGTTTTTCTACTGAAACAGGCATTTCTTCACAGGTGTATCCTGAGCCCATCAAAATATTAAGAACGCTTATTAAGAACGAATATTAAGATGTTTGAGCTTGTTTGAAAACCTAACCAAGTAAATACACTGATTATAAGACAGGAGACAACACTCTTTATTGTGTGATAATGTGGTTTCTGAAATGAAAGGTCATTCTGAACATAGCTCATAGAACATAAATCATTAAATGAGTATGGTATTATGAATATTCTTACACCCTAATTTTTGAAAAAAATCTTTCAGTTCAAGGTTTTTACAAAATTAGAAAATATAAAAAATGCTCTGATCTCTACTAGCTTCCGAAATTGTTAGTCTAGTGACAAATTACTAGTTAATTGCTGAAGATAAAACATTGGAATGATCTATTAAACAAAATGAAGCCAATATGAAAAAGCAGTAGCTGAAAAACTGTTCACCCCAGCATGCAGTTCCTTCAGTTACTCGAGGTAGACCCTTTCTTTACACATTTTTCCACTCGTTTCTTGAAACAACATGACTTCCGTCTTAGTTTGACTTAAATTTGGTGAAGTTTTACCTACCTGAAAAATTGCCTTATATTTGATAGTTTGGTATACAAGAAACTCAACTCAATAACTTTAAGGTGCAAAACAACTCCAAATCATCCTTCCACCACTATCCATGACTGTTTGATATTGACAGATATTTCCACTTTAGGGTCATCTATCTAAAGGTCAATGTCCAAGGTCAAATCTGTTCAAAGGTACAGACGTTTTTAGGTGCATTCAGAGGAAGCTTTGCAAATCTAATTTGTGCTTTCCTGTTCTTTATGGAGAGAGGGGGCTTTCTCCTGGTAACCCTTTTAAACAAGCCTTACATATTTGATCTGTTTTATATATCATGTCAGGCACTTTGGTTTCATTTTTTCTGAATCTCTAATAACAGTGTAGAATCTGTTTTTGTTTTTTGTACAGCTAATGAAAGAAGGTGTACTTTCTTTTTATCAATGAATATCTGCCTTTACTCCAATGTATCACTGCTGACACGTGCCAGGATAAAGCAAAGCTTATACATGTATCTTATGAATAGAGATGTCAGACTAATAACTTATTTTAATTTACTTTAATTAAACTTTAAGTTTGAAAGCTTAGCACCTGTCCAAACACTGGGAAAGCAGCTGGATTTTATGCTGTGAAATGTATTCTCTGTTATTGAAAAGTTTGCAAATGAAGGAAACAACAAAATTCAGTTTCTATTATTATAAAAATAATAAAACCAGAAACAACTGAGGTCAACAAAATGAAACACATTTATTGTGGCCTCTCTAAATGTTTAGGGGGTTTAGTTTAGTTTATGCATTTTTTGTTTTGGAAAGTTTTTATATTCTTAGTTTTATGATATCTAATCCATCCATAGCCCTTTAAAATATCATGTTAATACTATGTAAAGCAAAATGATGAAAGAATGAAAGCTAATTTAAGAATAAACATAGATTATTCCATATAATGACTCATGTACACTTACAAATAAAAGTGCAAAAATATTTTTAAAACAACAAAAGTGGTTTTATTGCCTTAGTAAGCGATAGATTCATCTGGCTATTTCAGTGGTGGCAGATTGCTTCGACCTTTTTAAACATTCACCAGAGCGTTGCTTTTTTAAATACTTTTACAAAATATCCTTTTCAGCCTTAAAATTCAGCCACACTTTAAAGATTATCATTAAATATGGGTGTAACATAGATGTGTGTGATACCTGCTCATTTTACTCAATAATATTTTGCTTCTTTCCAGTCACCTGTGTGGTTTTTTTGGTTTTGTAATTTGTTTTTTCTTTTTTGTTTTTTTTTTACAAAAATTTATCAAAAATGGTCAACTATAAATTCTTTATGTTTAGGATGTGAAGCAATGGAGTTTGATGTGTTCTGAGATTTGATAATATTCTTTCTGAAATTTACACCGCAGGTATTATCTTAAAAAATAAAGGGCCGAAAGTATTTCTTCTATTTCACTCATATATATATATATAGTGCACTCATATATATTGCGCTGTCTTGCTCAGGCCCTTTTCTGAGGTTATTGACTGATGACCTGTTTTTGTGGTGGCTCGTGGGGGTAGAAACACAACATTCATTCTTCAGCCTCTGATTGTCCTGTTCTGTTTGTTTGTAGTCATGCTCCTTTAGTTCCATCAACCTCAATGTCAAAAGAAAAAGAATAAACAGAAAACATTATCATTACCAAACAGGAGAAAGTTGCTAAACGAGAGCTGGTTTTGAATTGTTGGCTGATTCTGAGAAAGAGATAAGAGGAGGCTAAGATTACCTAACAGAAAGAAAATGAAGGAGAAAGAGAGTTAGTTACTGAAGTGCATAATAGAGGTAACCCATGTCTAAACACACACAAACACTTGTAGTGGATTTTCTCTTCTGCTTTACATTTGTAACTTACACAGTGACCTTATGTAATGACTGAATGAGTTTGAAATACGTTTTAATATTTAAAAAGAAAGCGGTGAAAAATACATTTAGACTATTTCTAACCTACATTCTCATTAATGCTACTGTAGATTGTGATGGAAATTCTTGCAGTAAGCATTTCACAGTGTATAACCTTTTTTACTCCTCAGAATATCTGTGTTAGAGGAAGAAGCTGTAAAGCCATTATCAGAAGTTTGATGGTTCAGACCCATCTTTAGGACAGTGTCAGTTAGGGCAGTTAGGTCTGTTCCTAGATAAGCTTGTCACTGTTGAACTCAAGAAGGATTGGGGTCATGAACATGGACTCTTTGCAGTTGAGATAACACTGTCTTGTTCTGGTATAAATACTGTGTGTAAATGTTGATCGGGGCTCTGTTCAACTGACTTGCTTGGTGACAGAGTCATTCAAACGCTGAATGCCTTTGAATAAAACTTATAAAGACAAAGTCCGGATTTTCTCTTGTTATGAGTCAACTTCTACCCACTTTGATAAGAAAATTCCACAACAATTTTAGCGTCACGAACAGGATCTAACGTGCCAGAGGAGACCGCAGGAGGGGACACGGACGCCTGGCCAGGCTGAGAGTTGTTCTCAGTCCACTTCCATTTTACGGAGGGGAGTTCTGGTGCCCGCTTGCGGCTTCTGGCCAATTGGATTCGAACTATTTGTCTTCAAATATTTCTGGGTGAGAAGTTGCTCTGTATGATATAATGTATATTATTATTTTTATTACACATTAACCATCATCTCCTAACTAATTAATTAGGTTCCAGAGTTGCGAGAGGGAGGACATCAGCTGAGGGCCCAGTTACCCTGCAAAAGGAATGGCAGGGAGGTTTTCATTGGTAACAATGGGATAAAGCAAAACACGGGGTTTTGCGGGTGGTTTTTAGCAATTTTCTACACCTCATAAAGGAGAAAAGCCAGTCGGCAGACGTGCCGCTGAACAGGTAAAAAAAAAAATGGTTCCGGAACCTTGAGGCATCAGGGGTGTCTCCTTCTTCATACTCTGATTTATAAAATAATGAAAGGAAAAAGTGGGAATGATTGTGTTAAATGTGCTTTAATTTGGAAGATACGTTTGGTTTTTCACAGCGTGGAAGTTTGAGTGTAAATAAGTTAAATAGTTTAAATAGTTTCAAGTAAAACAGTTGATGGAAAAATAAAAAAAACATAAGAAAAAGATTAAAAAGCACAGAGTGCATCAATTAAGGGGTTAAAGAGTTAAAACTTTCCTGAAGGAAGTTCCGTTTGTCTTAAATATTGCAATCAGTCGGAAAAGAAGGTAAAAGTGAAAAGGGACATTAGAGAGTCGAAAAGAAAGTTGTTTTATAAAGGAGTATAGTGCATGTTGTGGAAGGAAGTGACAGGCAGGGGGACAACTGACTGACTGACTGATAATATCTCTTTGTGCAAAATCTGAACCTATACTAAACTTTTCTTTTGCCTCTCTCACACACAAATACACACATATATGGGATTTGAGTTCAACATCTGCGTTTTTGAGTCTGGATTTTAGAAACCTGCCCTTCTCCATGGCTACTCCGCCAGAGACGCTTCTCCAGCCCGGCCTGAAAGAGAGAGATCTGCCTTCCTGCATGTTGAAAATCGCAGTGTGACTTTCTACAAGAAAAAAAAAAACAAAGCTCAGAAGAAGTCTGGACCCACTGAGATGGACAACGATCCATGCTGTTTGCAAGAGCCAGAAGAGTGATACACTGGATTTATATTCCCTTGGTAAAAACAAACCTTTAAAATGAGAATGAAAAATGGGGTTATTTAGAAAGATTGTGATTGGACAGTGGTACCACACAAAAATTAAACTAATCTCATGTTTCCTAAAAGACTCTGCATGAAAAGGCCTTCAGAACCGTGGAGTTATTTTCCACCACAGTACCAAGTTTTTTAAGCATGCTTTTTCTTTATTTTAAAACAGATCTGGTTTTTGTTTTGTTTTTGGCTTTTTAGCATAATGTTTGTCTGAAGCTTCTTATGAACTGGGATAGAAGCAAATATGATCTGAGGTAAATTAGGAGCTGTGAACTAGTGATTTTAAATCTGATTATTGTCCAAGCAGAAATAATATATTTAGCCAATCCTTCAATCTCTGCAGAAAGTTAACACCATTGTTCAATGCAGTAGTACTCAGCTTGTGGTTCCTGGACTCCTGAAGCCCGTAAGTCATAGAGTTTGGGTCCATAAAATTATAATATTTAATTAAAGGTAGACCGATTACTTATTAAAACAGATCTAAGCCAATGATGAGTTCCAGTCATTTGGTGGCTTTGAAATGCAAGAATACTCAAAATTTCTAGTTTGGGGAACACAGATTGGGGTTGAAGAGTTTAGTTTTGGAACCAAGGTTAGGATTTTTATAACAGAATCAAGACAAGTAAAATCCTTTATTTTAGGAAAAGAAAAGAAATAAAGGCCCTCTTAACAGTAAGAGGATGGTCGACTCAAACTCAAGTCTCCTTGTTTGATTTCTTAGGGTTTAAAGATTAAAGGAATACATATGAGTACAAAGGTACACAAGGTGATTTCAGATTACTAAGAGATAAAATATTGGAACATTTATCAGCATTTGGATTGTAAAAGAGGGGTTCTAGTAATAAGTTTTCCCCAACTCTCAAAATTTAAATAGCCAAATTAAAGAAAATGATGTTTGTTCTTTTTTAAACACTATGTGGGAAAAAGTCCAGTTTGGAATCAAGCTTCTTATCTTAATTTCTGATTAAGTCAAACACTGAAGTTTTTTTTTTTTGTTTGGGTATAACATGAAAATGTCAATGCCGACTTTTCTAATTTCCCCTCAGGGATCAATAAAGTATCTTTGAATTTGAATTGAATTGAATTAAAATACTTCTTTGCATTTAACCTGAAATTCTGCAATACAGATGTGATCAAATTGAGTCAAACAAAAAGAGAATTATAACAATAACTCTCAGGATTGTAGTTATTATTACAGAGTTACAGTACAAAGAATTAGCAAAAGGTTTCAGCATCAGTAAATTTGGATTAATTTAAGAGAAAACTGTTGCTGTGCTTCTAAATACTTTGAGATTTTTTGGACTATGTGCACTCATTTAAAAAAAAAAAAGGATCCTGACGATTGTCATAACAAAATTGATCAATTATAGCATTAAAAGATATGGTTGAGAAAACATATTTTGAAAAGAGATTGTTAAAAATGTCTTTGAATTCTTGAAGCTTCAAATTTGGCCATTTGTCTGTCTTTGATGTTTTGTCTTTGTTTTGTTGGACTGAATGTTTGATTATATGTTGCATGAAACAATAATCCATGTTTAGAATAATGTTTCTAAATCCCAGATTGATTAAAACTTTGAGTTTTCAGGAGAGTTAAGAAGCAGCTTGTTTCTGAGGTAGGTGCATGTTAACAGTTTTGCAGTTTAAGGTTCACTAAGATGGGATGGGATGAAGAAACTGTGTGTCCGCCCATAGGCTGCCAATCAGAGGTTAGTTCTGCCTGACTCCACCCACATACCAGGTTGGTTCATGCCTTTGTTGTCATGGTAACGCTCAGCACCTCCCTTCCTGAGTTTTAACACTGTTTAAGAGACAATAGAATCAAAATGCTTGTAGTGATTGTTGCCTTAAAAACATGTTATTTTTTGTATAATGATTAAGGATGTAGCATGACTTTTAGATTTATGTGTTTTATTATTAAAAGGTTAATGAAATAGTTTAAACTAGTTTGAAGAATTAGTTTTGCATGCAGAATCATTAGTGATTTATTAGATTGAAAGTTTCCCTGGTGCCATTAAGCTAGCTGACAGTTCAAGATATGCAAAAGTAAGGAATATATATTTTTGATAAAGAATCAGAGTCATGACTTTATACTTGGTGGGAATTATTTATTAAATTCAAATTTGTAGGGTTTATGCATCTAAATTACATTAGATGTCCATTCATCTAATACTCATCTTTGTACAAGACAAATCAGGATGATATGTGACTAATTTCTAAGTGAGACATTGATGAACTGAATAACTAAAGTTTGTGTTTTGTTGTTAATGGAACTGAATTGCAGGTAAAAACATCTGGATTTTCTTTATGTCGCTTTCGTCAAATTCATAGTGACACATAGTTATGTCAGAATTAATTTCTTTGGTTCTATGTAATGTGATCTTGGTTACTAGAAAATTTTTGTACAAACTTTTTGCTGGATTGTCGCATGGGTTGGACCCTGCGCCAGAAGAGGGGAATGTCAGAATAAAGTAACATGGGGTTCCAAACGTTTTTGCACTCATGGGAAAAAGAGTAGCTCAGACCTCCAGTGAGGACTTAGTGACAACGTGAGAGAGGCGTTGTACTTTGTTTATATAAATGGTGCATAGCTCCCTAAGACCACATTCTGAAAACCTGTCTGAAAACCTGTCTGAAATTATGGTGTTGATTCTTTTGTGAAATTTTACATCTCCACAGATTAGACCATTTTTTAAATTCCTTTTGGGTATTCTGAAACTATGAAATATTGACCTGTAATCAGACCTTCCTCAAACATCATGTCACCCTTTTGATATTCAGAATATTTAGCTGATGGTCACTGCTAGTATATCAGGTAAAGTCAGAAGATCAATTCTTTTGATTTTGTTGGATGTTTTGATGAAGTTCATGTAGTTAAGCACTTAGGTTTGAGAAGGGGACTTTGAATTGAAAATTAGCCAAGTGTTGTGAAGGCCCTGTTCTCACTTATATGAGATTGAGACCAAGGACACAGGGAAATCTCAGTCCTTTTGAAGTGCTGTGTGGCAGGTCTCCTAATTCGGACATGGGGATATTGCCAAGATCATTTTCTTCCACATCTTTGTGTGAAGATAGGATGTTGTTTTACTGTCAAAACCTGTCCACTGTGTTTTCTCAAGTTTCACAGATGGTGAAGGCTGCATTACCAGAAACAGCCACTTCCACCCTCCAGTCCTTTATTCCTGGCGACTGGATTCTGCTCAGAGAATTTAGGAGAAAACACAGGAAGTCCAGGGCTGGAATGGCCCATATCAGATCCTACTAGACACCCAGGAAAGCTGCAGGAAAGCTCTAGCTCCTCCAGCTTCAACTGGCTTCCAGGACACAAGTCATCTTCCAACTGGATCATCCACGGCTGAAAGGTGTGAGGACAGCGGACCACCACAAGACAAAGAACTGTAAGCTGATCACTGGCGAGTGATTGAAGAGGTGGTTGAACAACACTGTTCTTACAAGGGCACAATAATCCCTTGGGCAGTGCAACGTTATTTCAGAATCTACTTAAGGCCATTGCATTGCCTGAAAGTTAGAAATCATAAGGTAATTTGCCTCACTGCACACACACCACAGTGAGAGATTCTTTCCTCCCACTTTGACAGCGAAACTGACTCTGAGGAGGAAATCTCGGATGCTTTTATCTAACTTTTATGTTTATTGCTTGATATTTATCGTTATGGTATTATTACAAGTTTGAATGTGTTCATTTCCACCGTTGTTTAGTTGGACTATGGAAGCCTAACTTCCAGCAGGTTAGAGTTCCTGTTTCTAAATATATTTCTAGAGGAGCTTCCTACGACCGCCCACCTGTACCAGACTGGTGACAGGGCAGCTTGAAGCGCAGAAGCCACTCAGGAGAGGCAGCAGAATGTTTTTTGTTTTTGTTTTTTAAGTTGTGTTTATAATTTGTTTTCTTTGGGAAAAACTGTTTGCTTTCAGTACCAGAAGAAAGAACATTCCACTTCAAGGTCACGATGCAGCTATATGGAAGATGGTCTGTTCTGATGCTAATGATTGGTATTGCAAGTATTGTTATACCTCTTTTGTTCATTTTGGGAAAGGTACAGCAAAGACAATGTGTGGTTAATCTGACTAATAATACTCATCAGCGGATTCGAAGAGAGGTTCATCGCTTTTCTGACTACTATGATCATACTGATAATGTTTGGTGGCAACTGATGCATCAAAACTGTGAGGAATTATAGTGTAAGGGAAAGCGGAAATGCTTGTAGATTTTCTAGTGAGATTAATTTAACGTGTACGTCTACAGGAACTCTTTATAGAATTCGGGGTATTAGAAATCCGATTAAAGATCCTGAAATTTGTGTTACACAGGAGGAAAGTACACCTTATTTCCTTGGGAAGACAGTAGGTTGTGAAGCTATTATATCTGTTTTATGTGCTTTAATCAACAGACATAAATTTGAGTCATGTCCTATCAGAACTGATCCTTATACTATTTCAGAATCTTTGGCTCCAGATCCTTTTGTGTTAACTTTTAATCTTACTGCTTTATCTGAGGAAGGTTTCACTGTTCTAACTACGGAGCAGCAGGCTGTAAGAACTATGAGTTTGCAAACTAGAATGGCTTTGGATTATCTGTTGGCTGAGAGGGGTGATGGTTTTGAAGAATTTTCCTTTAGTTGTGATTATCTTGTAATCAGAAGAAGGGAGTGTGATGGAAATTCTTGCAGTAAGCATTTCACAGTGTATAACCTTTTTTACTCCTCAGAATATCTGTGTTAGAGGAAGAAGCTGTAAAGCCATTATCAGAAGTTTGATGGTTCAGACCCATCTTTAGGACAGTGTCAGTTAGGGCAGTTAGGTCTGTTCCTAGATAAGCTTGTCACTGTTGAACTCAAGAAGGGTTGGGGTCATGAACATGGACTCTTTGCAGTTGAGATAACACTGTCTTGTTCTGGTATAAATACTGTGTGTAAATGTTGATCGGGGCTCTGTTCAACTGACTTGCTTGGTGACAGAGTCATTCAAACGCTGAATGCCTTTGAATAAAACTTATAAAGACAAAGTCCGGATTTTCTCTTGTTATGAGTCAACTTCTACCCACTTTGATAAGAAAATTCCACAACAAGATCTAAAAATCTGTTTAAATAATTTAAACCAGATATTTACAGACATTAAGTCACAAAAAACCATTTATTGTCTTAATTGAGTTAGGATGACGAAAATTATCTCTATTTGAAAGTGGATATACAGATAACTTTGTTTTTAAGCAATTTCGGAAAGCGCAAATGATGATGTTACGGGTTTCTTTGCCTCTGTTAGGTTAATACAAAATTATTTAGTTAAATTGAGAAATACCTATATATGTCTTTTAAGGCAATCCTCAAGCACACAGCTTCCTTGTGTAACATCATGAAAAAAAAATCAAAAGAAATCAGAAGAGTTGTTGACCTCCTCAGGTCTGGTTTGTCTTTGGATGCAATTTCCAGATGCCTGTAGGTGCCACATTCTTCTGTTCTAAAAATTATATGCAAGTATAAACAGCATGGGAATGTCCAACCATCATACCATTAAGGAAGGCAATGGGTAATGTGTCCCAGAGATTAAACAATTTGTTTTATGAAAAACGTGCGTATCGACCCTGGAACAAAACCAAAAGGGCCTTGTGAAAATACTGGCTTAAACATGTAAGAGAATGTCATTTTTCATTTGATTCAGCAAAACAAGTTATGTACTGACATGCACTGAATTGCCAATCAGAGGAAGAAGTCCTTACAAGCAGCATAAATGGTTCTCTGTTTCACTCAGAGGCCAAAAATCTGGAGAAATGTGCTCTCATCAAAGTAACATTGAAATATTTCACCTGTTACTTTTGGAAGAAAAAAGGTGAAGCTTGCAGCCCAGAGAATACAATTAAAACTTTAAAGCATGGAGGTGGCAATAGCATGTTGTGTGAGTGTTTTGCTGCAGGAGGGGCTGGTGAGTTTTACAATATAGATGGTATCATGAGCAAAGAACATCATGTGCAACATCTTAAAACTTTCTCAAGAAGGTAAAGGTTGGGCACAACGATATGACAAAATGTATCATGATCTGCCTGTTTAATTTAGGTTTAGTTTCCTTATTCTCCTGTTAATGTTCTCTTTTAGTGCTATTTCTTGTGATTATGTACATTTATATTTTTGTTAGATTTCCTCCCCATTGTGCATGTTCTTTAATTGCTGTTATTCTTAAATTAGATTTATGGTTCAATCACGTGTTTAGATATTTGTTACTTCCCTGGATTTATCCATGTCCTTGCTCATGTTTTACTTAGCCTCCCTCCTTCCATTGCCCTGCATTCTTCCTGTCACCAGCTGTTCCATATTTCTTCTGATTAGCCCCCCTTGTTCATTGGTCTATTCTCCATCCTACCTCTGGATCTTTACCCTCGAGTTTTCATTGGTCACCACTGGTTCCTTCTGGCTAATACCTGCTCCATGTCTTCTCACCTGTCTATGTTCCGTTGCCTTCTTTATTAGTTTTGTTATTATTAGAGAAACTCTGCAACTCACCATCTGGCTCCTGCAACAATGTCAGTGGCCACCAGAAATCCCTGATCTCTGTCCCATAGAAAGTTTGTGGCCAAAACTAAAAGGGTGTGTGCAAGCAAGACAGCCAACAGACCTGGTTTAGTTGTACCAGACCTGACAGGAGGAACGGGCCACAATTCCAGTAAACTCTGGGGAGACGCTTGTGAAAGGATATCCAAAACACTGGACCCAAGTCGTGCAATTTGAAAGATAATTACATTTAATATCAGACAGTACAAAAATCGTTATCTGCCATATTATAAAGTATTTGTAAATATATGTTGTCATCAATATGTTCTTTAGTTAATATTTTAGAAAGGGAATTATTGGTAAATAATAGACATCTATGATTAAAGTGTTGACTATGAATCTGAATATATTATTTAATATTTAATATTAATACTTTAATATTTTATCAAATAATATTTCGGTCTGTTAAGGGTTGTCCTGTGAATACCAGCCCAGCAAGGCGGTGGCAATAGGACAAAATCGAAAAGAGTGAGTCAAGCTCTGACATTATTGAACAGCATAAACTCTGCACACACATGGAATGAATTCACAAAATTTCTTAAAATACAAGAATTTATTAACAAAAATAAGTTAACTCAAAGTCAAACATATTTCAATCAACAAACTCTTTACTATGCTAAAACAATCCAACTAAACTACCAAGCAGAATTAAAGAATAAGGAAGACTAATGGGCTATGTACAATATAAACAAGTTGATTAAAGATGATTAGAAATCATGACCAAAAAGAGTGATGCATCATTACAATGCAATGTTTATGTTTGAGAACCAAGGATTATCTTGAAGAATCTGGAAGTGAAGTTAAGTTAGTCTTGGAACAAACTTAGGCAATAATCAGCAAACTTTTAGACAACCATTCACAATGCAAGATCACATAAAATATTATTTTAATAAAGTAATGTTTTAAAGAATGATCTGCTGAATAAAACCAACCTTCTGGATGACTAATTCTCAATGGTGTCTCATTACCTGCCTTTACTTATTAAAACAAATATTATTAAGGAAATGGTAAAATATCTAAGGAAATATTTTGGAAAAGAGCCACATCTTTCTGGAGAAATGGGGCTTAATGGTGTTTACTTAGTAATCAAGTTTAGTAAAATAATGTTTAGGGAACTATTATTTTCTGGAGTGAAAACTAACAACCTTTCTTTGTAAATATTCTTTAGCAGGCAAGCACGTGTTCTTAGCTGTTAGCAGTTAAAGGTAACAAAAGAAGCTGATAGCTTAGCACCAGAATCAAACACACACCTTTAAAAATACCGTCAATAAAACAGTTAAAATGCATAAATGCGGACGGTGCGTTATGATCAATCTTCTGTGTTTAAAATCACCCTTTAATAAAGTTTGTCCTAACTTTAAAAACACACAAACACAGAACACAAAACTGAGCACGTATTCTGCTATCATATTCTGCTAGCACTAAGATAGCTGAGTTTCACACAAACAAAATCAAACTTCATAACATGAAAAATGTTTAGATCATTTCATCCTAAATCTCTCTGCCCAAACCTAACCTCTGAATCATGCTGAGGAAAAGCTGTCCAGGGCAGCAAAGTTTAAAGAAACTTCCTCAGTCAACAAACGGTTAGCTACAGCTAACCTCCTTAGCTGTGGGGAGTGGCTCATTCTGTGGGGCCACCAAACTGCACGTTACCGTAACCACTGTGATGCGGCTCCTGTTGTCCTTCTTTCAGACCGGGAAACTGCTCCACTCGGCGTCGTGCTGGGAATGCTCTATATCATAGCTTGATTCTGTAGGCCTCAGAGAGAAAAGTCAAGCCAGGTTTGTACTTTAACTATCCCGTTATGAATGAATCTACTGGACATTGACATCACAGGAAGTCCGCAGTTACTGTCAGGTTTAAACAACCTAAAATACTTATAACATCACAAAAAGAAGAGAGAGACAAATAATTTGTTATATACTCGCAGCGAGGAGAACGGTCAAGATGTGTCCAGTTACAAATCTCGCACCGCTCTGAACAGCATCTGTCCGCACCTCTCTTTTTATTATCATTCGGGGGTCCCTAGTTACAAAGAACGTTGCTCTCTAAAGGATGGGGAACAACAGCTGCATCGTAAACAGGTAATAAACAGCTTTATCTTTTAACAACACACTTCCACAGTCTCTCCATCTTAGGATCAGTGCGTCTTCTGTTCAGTGCAATCAGCCTTCATCTTTATGACCTCCTCAACTGCTTCCTCCTCAGCAAGCTCAGCTCCATTTATGATCTTTGCCTGCAGACAACTCATCACATCCTTACTCACACAAACATCATGAAAGGTTATGATATCAAATAGTCAAGTTAAAGAATAGGAGAAAATATAAGATAATTCTATATTCAATTATTCCAACATTTCCCCCCTGTTTATTGTATATCTGCTCATATTCTCAAATCACTTAACAGCCACTTCTTTCAGATTTTTTAACTGTAAGATTATTTTCATGTGTACAAAGACAATTATACTCAGAGGTACTTACTGACATTCAAATCACAGATTCATATAGAGATGGATCTGCGTATAGGTCAGAAAAATGGTCAGTCACATCCTCATCATCTTCATCATCCTGCTGTTTAAGTAATGGATAGAGTTGGGTAACTCTGTCTTCCATAGGAGAAATAGCTGTGGTGATGAGACGGTTAAGAAGAGAACGAAGGCAGGGAATACAACATCTTCCACACAATGTCAAAAATTGCAGCAAACACTGCAAAGGAAATTATTACTGATGATTCTAAAATTTTATACTTCCCAAACACATCCAGCCAGGAGTCCCACATCGAGGTGTCTACTCCAGAGTGCTCCTTCATTTTGCCATTTAGAGATCTCAAACCTTCTATGGCTTTAGTTAGGCTGCCGTCAGTCAGCAGCAATGTTGTTAGGTATGAATGTGCAACATATTTTTCCAAAAATAGCACCAACTCCTCCTTTTTCAGCTAACAACATGTCCAAAGCAATTCTATTCTGGAATGCCATCAGGGAAGTTGAAGCCAATTGGTCATGGACAGTTTCAAACCCGCTTTGTGTCCAATTTCCTAGTTTTTGAACATTGTAATGGATATAATTGATCCTGTCTACGTTTTTGTTCATCATACACCACTTACAGATACTTGATTCAAATCTTGCAGCTACTTGATCAGTTAATTTATCTTCATCTATAGCATCTATGTATGTAGAGTCTCCCTCAGTCTGCCAAGCTACTTCTCTGCACTTTCTGTCACGCCAATCATGTGGTTAACACTAGATAGTCCATCTGTTACTTCATCTACATAGAATATACTAAAACTGGTAACAATAAAGTAATTAGAGCACAAAGCCCTGTTACATTTGAAGGTAATCGATCAAACAACCTGTCGTCACCACACCACCACCAAATGTCTCCTCTAGAGACTGGTTTAAAATACTTATTTACTTTTATAATTGCAGTACACCATACTGCAGTGAGATTTCCCAATTTATTGCCTCTCTCTGTCATATTTATACATGTGTAGTTTCCAGTGGTGACCCGTTTATGGAATACTGATTATCCTTATGTGCTGTAATTACAGGAAAAACAGAATCCCAGTGCTGACACATTTTATTAAAATTAGTTTGATTCATTACTTCCATCACACAGGGTTGTGGTATCAAAGCTGGAATTATTTGTAACTAAAACCTGGGACCCAAACACACAACACAATCTCTTTTAGTCATGTTAGCCGCTTGCTCTACCATCAATAACCAGTTATTATTTGTTCCTGATACTCCAGTAATAACCTGGAACTTAGTCATCTGTGGTTAACTTTCCTAACATAATTTTCACTCTCTTCGCTCTGTTACCTGGATTACATTATCAGCTTTATGGAACTTAAACAACTTCTTTTGATGACCAGTAGTACCATTTATAACGTCTATAATCCTGTCCTTTCCTTCCTCGTTTGGTCAAGCTAATGAGTGGGATCAGCACCACAGCTATGGTTTTAGATTTCACGCACACTTGAATGCCATAAGTATGAGAAGTTTAGTGCACATAGTTAGGTTATCTTGCCTTCCTTGATTTAGCGCTACTTGTTTCATATGACTCATATTCTAATTCATCTTGACTGGTTCCCAGAAATACCAGAAAAATAAAAATCAATATGAGAAAAAATATAAATACCCAGCACCGGAAAGCATTGCTCATCCATCTAAAAGTCATTTTGGCTGAAATTTTGACTCCTCTAAGTGGTTCCAGTGTCTTAATTTTTTTCACTGACTTTCGAGTCTCTCCAGCCTTTAAATATCTGGGTCCACCCTATTATCAGTCTGTAAATCGTTTCCCCTGGCAGAGCTTTCAACCGAAATGACCCTTTTACAATGTATAAGGTGTATCCAGGTTGATCTCTCAGCTATTTTACTGCCATGGCAGTGGTTAATAATACCTAATATGGGTCCTCCCACTTAGGTGAAATACCAATGTTTCTTCTTTACACTCCTTATTAACACCCAGTCTCCTGGTTCCACTAGTTGGTTTTCCTGCTGGGAAATAGAACATTCCCCATTAGTTTGATTTTGTTTCTGTTACTTTTCTAACATACTCCTCATATAATCAGCTAGGTTAGCTTCTTCATCTAACTCACACTTATTTTTTAACTGTGGTACTCTGTATGGTCTTCCAAATAACGTTTCATAGGGTGTTAGCCCTAAGGTGCTTGTAATGTTTAATTGGAAATATTCGTACTCGTACTCGTCGTCTTCCGCTTAACCGGGACCGGGTCGCGGGGGCAGCAGACTCAGCAGGGACGCCCAGACGTCCCTCTCTCAAGACACCTCCTCCAGTTCCTCCAGGGGGAGTCCAAGGCGTTCCCAGGCCAGCCGAGAGACATAGTCCCTCCAGCATGTCCTGGGCCTCCTCCTGGTGGGATGTGCCTAGAACACCTCCCGAGGAAGGCGTCCAGGAGGCATCCGGTATAGATGCCCGAGCCACCTCAACTGGCTCCTCTCGATGTGGAGGAGCAGCGACTCTACTCCGAGCCCCTCCCGGATGGCCGAGCTCCTCACCCTATCTCTAAGGGAGTTTCCGGCCACCCTACGGAGGAAGTTCATTTCAGCCGCTTGTATCCGGGATCTCGTTCTTTCGGTCATGACCCAAAGTTCATGGCCATAGGTGAGGGTAGGAACGTAGACCAACCGGTAAATTGAGAGCTTTGCTTTTCGACTCAGCTCTCTCTTCACCACAACGGACCGGCACAGCACCCCCATTACTGTGGCAGCCGCACCGATCCGTCTGTCGATCTCCCGCTCCATTCTTCCCTCACTCGTGAACAAGACCCCGAGATACTTAAACTCCTCCACTTGAGGCAGGAACTCCCCTCCAACCTGAAGAGGACAAGCCACCCTTTTCCGGTCAAGTACCATGGCCTCGGACTTGGAAGAGCTGATCCTCATCCCAGCCGCTTCACACTTGGCTGTGAACCGCCACAGCGCATGCTGTAGGTCTTGGCTAGAGGGGGCCAGCAGGACCACGCGTCATCTGCAAAAAGAAGAGACGAAATCCACTGGTCCCCAAACCAGACCCCTCCGGCACTTGGCTGCGTCTAGAAATCCTGTCCATAAAAGTTATGAACAGGACCAGTGACAAAGGGCAGCCCTGCCAGAGTCCAACATGCACCGGGAACAGATCCAACTTAGTGCCAGCAATGCAGACCAAACTCCTGCTCCGCTCGTACAGGGACCAGATGGCCCCTACTAAAGGGCCCCCGATTCCATACTCCTGGAGCACCCCCCACAGGGCATCACGAGGGACACAGTCGAATGCCTTCTCCAGGTCCACAAAACACATGTGAACCAGCTGGGTAAACTCCCATGAACCCTCGAGCACCCTGTAGAGGGTATAGAGCTGGTCCAATGTTCCACGGCCGGGACGAAAACCACACTGCTCCTCCTGAAGCCGAGGTTTGACTATCGGTCGGACTCTCCTCTCCAATACCCTGGCATAGGTCTTACCAGGGAGGCTGAGTTGGAAATAGTTCTATCCATTTAGAAAATGCATCTATAGTGACTAAACAGAACTTTTTCCCTTCACTGTGGTTTAACTCAATAAAATCCATATGAATTGTTTGAAAAGGGTATCTTAGTTTTGGAAATTGTCCCCTTTGTGGTCTTAAATTCCCTTGTGGATTATGTTTTGCACATGTTAAACATGTTTTACAAAAGTTTTTTTTAATAAGAATTAAATCCATATGTTATATAATATTAATATATCTGTCCTATTCTTCCTCCTTGTTGAGACATTGTGAAACACGATGGCTCAATATTGCCGCCCATTTATATAGGTTCTTTGGTGGGACAGGTTTATTATCTGGTCAGATATAGTTTTCATCTTTTAATGCAGCTCCATGTTTTTTCCACATTTCTATCTCCTGTAGTGGACTTTATTGTTGCATTTCTTTTAACACTATATCTATTTTTCACCAATATCCTGTTTGTATCATCCCTCTCTCATCTTTTTTAGAGGAACCATCTACATACTATTTCATGATCCTGCAAATCACTTCTAGTTTTTCTTCTTTTTCTGCTAATTCTTGACAATTATGTTGAATTCCATCTTCAGCTTCTACACTCTATTTCAGTTCAGACATCATTTTCAGCTCTTCCTCATACATTAATTTGTTTAATGGAGCTACTATTTCTGCATAATTTGGCACCCAGTTTCTACAATAATTAGTTAGTCCAAGGAAGGACATCATTTGCTTTTTTGTTACTGGTTCTGGAACTTGTAATATTGCAGTCTTTCTTTATTCTACAATTGTGTGTCCCCCTGCGCTAAGATTGTGGCCTAGGTATTTAACCTCATTTTTACACAACTGAAGTTTCTTTTTACTGACTTTGCATCCCTCTTCTACTAAATGTTTTAATCATGCTATTGTGTCATTTTTACAGGCCTCCTCATCAGGAGAGGCTAATAGCACATCATCAACATATAATAAACTCTGACTACCTCCTGGAGGGTCAAACTTGGCCATACTTGCACTCATTACCTGAGAGTATATAGTTGGACTTTCACAGTAGCCTCTGGTATAAGTATATCTTTGTCCCTCAAAAGTAAATGCAAACCAGAACTGACTATCTTTATCTACAGGTACAGAGAAAAATGCATTGCTTATATCAACTACAGTAAATATTCTAGCATCTGGTCTTAGGGAATTTAATAATGTATAAGGATCAGGAACACATGGTGCTCTCTGAACAACTGCATTATTAACTGCCTGTAGGTCTTGTACCATGCGCCATCCTGTTGATGGAGCTTGTTTTTTAACTGGAAAAACGGGGGTGTTACATGGTGAATCCTCGCATTTTATTATCACCCCTGCAGTTATGAAATCCTTTATTACTGGTTTTATTCCTTCACGTGTGTCATGTTTCAAAGGGTATTGTTTTACACTGGGCCTGTATTCTGTTTTTGCTCTAATTTGGACAGATACTGCTCCTTTTACTAAACCCACATCAGTAGAGTCTTTTGACTATAACTTATCAGGGACTTCACTCAAGAACAGTTCCTCCTGTTCAGTAAGGAATATTTCTCATTGTTGCTTTGTATGCAAATGTATCTCTTCCTGCACTATTCTTCCCATCTGTATAAACATAAGTTACCATGATTTTGGTAGGGGTTACTTTGGTTAATGATTTTTTATAAGTTTTATCTGGTCCAGGAGTATTTTTATACCACATGTTAATATGTAGATCATCTGGTGTCATCTGATCTTGTAGTTGAGTAATGACATTTCTTCCTTCTGTTAATAAAGTTGTCCCTATGTCTATGGGTGGCTTATTTGGAATATCCAGTGAATAGTGGTAATAAGGTGGTCTCACTCCTTTTTAACACAAAATAATCTCCTTGGCTGAGTTCTGCTTTTCTCTTTACTACAATATGTCCTTCTGAGGTTGGAATTAATGCTAACCCCAGATGTAGTAATCCATCTCGTCCCAATAGATTCACCGGACACTCAGGGACACTTTTTCCCTTCACTGTGGTTTAACTCAATAAAATCCATATGAATTGTTTGAAAAGGGTATCTTAGTTTTGGAAATTGTCCACTTCGTGGTCTTAAATTCCCTTGTGGATTATGTTTTGCACATGTTCCTGGCTGTGCCGGAAGTAGGTTAATGCAATTTATTTTGAAAGTTCCAGAAAAGTTTGTACCTCATCTTTCATGTTGTATCCATGGCTGTGGGTCCCAACAAAAGTCTACCCACCATTTTCGTTGTCCAATGAGCTAACCGTTCCCTCCTACTCCCCCTTTCTGAGAGGATTGCTCTATCCAGCTCTCCATCCAACGGGTCCGGACTTCCCTAAACCTGGAAGGTCTTACTAAGCAGGTTTACTGGAAAATCTGTTTAAGCTGGTGTTGGGAAATGACACGCCTAACCTCTAACAGCCTGCATCCAGAAGTCTCGCCCTTCTTCAACTGGTTGTCCGGACGACTGAGTAGCCCACAGCAGTCATCCACTCCTCAACAGTCACTTCTGTTAACGGCTGCTCATTCCTTATTTTACAACTTGCAATTGGTATATGGCTTAGGTTGAGTTTAGTGGCTCGGCACGAGCTCCAAGGGCATTGTTTTAACAAGTTTGGCTTAAGGCAACCTATAAAAATCTCCAAAAATCATTTAGAACCAGGCAACAAGACTTTTTACCGCCAACGAAAAACCCAAAAACAAGGTGACTGAAATAATTGACTGTCCACAATAAATCTAAAATTGTATATACTTGCTTTAATTAGTAATCCTTTTGCAGGGGTCAGTAACAGCTTAAAAATTTGCAAAATGTAATCATTTGAATAATAAAAATAAATAAATCAGTTTGACCTATCTTT
Organism: Girardinichthys multiradiatus; assembly: GCF_021462225.1. NCBI lineage: Eukaryota > Metazoa > Chordata > Actinopteri > Cyprinodontiformes > Goodeidae > Girardinichthys > Girardinichthys multiradiatus. The sequence goes on from NC_061818.1 coordinate 19,710,684, forward strand.
CCCTAATGCTGAAACTGGTAAGGCTGAAGAGGCTTTGGAGACGGAGTCTCACCATGGATCAAAAAGGAATGATTTCTTCAGTAGGCAATGAGAGATTGTCTTCTTGGGTGAAAGACAAATCTTCAGTTTTCTTCCTCTAAGTGGACAGGCGCTGATGCTCGGGGTTTTGATGGTCAAGTTGGAAAGAAATTTAAAAAATTTAACAATTTAAAAATCAGAAACTTTGTTGGCACATGTTTCAAAAGTTGGTAGCTTCCAAAGGCTGAATAGTTGAAGGAAACCTTTGAGGTGTAATTGAGGTTGGTTCAGGACTTCCAGAAGCCTGAAACTTAGAGCAATCAGTTGTTCACTGACCAAGTTCACTTCAGTTGTTCTGGTAAAAAGGCAACAGATTAAATTCAGATCCTCAATTTTGAGTTGCAGCTCTTCTCAGGGCACACGGATTGATCCTCTTTATAATGCAGAATTTGTCAGCGGGGCTGCGTCTCCGGTCTTATGATTAATCTGTAGCTTCTTTCTCCGTCCGATCTTGTTTCGCTGGTCTTCGGCGAGGAAACAACCCCGTTTCTTTCTTTGGCACAGTTTTTATATTGCATATAGCCTCACTGCTGATCCCCTGTTGCCGGGCAAGCTTTCCCATCATTGAGTCACGTGGTCACCGTGACCTCGGTGCTGTCTCCCAGCCTCCGTAGACCGAGTCATAAAAGGCCCCTAGCTGGCTCCCTGTGTTATGACTTTTGCCTGTTTTTCGATCTTCACGACTCCCGCTCCCATTCTGGTGCCATGACCTTTGCCTATTTTTCAAACTATACACTGACAAAAAAACAGCCTGCACCTGGCTTCTCGTTTCTCGCTCCCATGCTTATGACTTGAGCTTGCTTGTTGACCTTCCATCCATGCGCGGTTCCCGTGAAGATGGCTCTCCTCTGCCCCTCCCATCCTAATGTTATGACTCTGCCGCCTACTTATCTGCTCAGCCTCAAGCTTTCTAATACAGTATTTCTCTGCTTCTTGCTCTCACACCAGTTACAGCTAAAAAAAAAACATCACTTCATTTTTATTCATACATCACAATTGATTAACATTACCCCTCTCCATTACATTGAATAATTGTAGAAAAATAGAAAATCATCATACATTTTTCTTTGATGATAATTGTAGTTTTCTACTTCTGAAAAAAGATAAGACAGTCACAGTTAATGTGTGACTCCATACAGGCCTCTTCAGTCCTAAGTTCCGGAGTGTGAAGATATACTAATTTTACAATTTCATGGCATCGTATCCATGTAATATGATCATTATTTATTTGATACTCTAAATATTAGGCTCTCATTTCATCATATGTGATTATTGTTAAACGCAATCATAGTGATACACTTCTGGAAAAGAAAGAAGAATTAAAACATACACCAAATGGGCCCCCCAGACTTCATAGCTTTAAATGGTGAACATTTACTGCTGTATATGTCATTGATCTAATTATTCAATTCAATTCAGTTTATTTATATAGCGCGAATTCACAACACATGTCGTCTCAAGGCACTTCACAAAAGTCAGGTACATACATTTCAATTAATCCTAACCATTGAACAGTGCAGAGTTAGTTATTTATTCAAGTTGGATAAAAAGTTTTTCTGTCTAAGGAAACCCAGCAGATTGCATCGAGTCAGAGACTTGCAGCATTCACTCCTCCTGGATGAGCAGGTAGCGACAGTGGACAGTCCCTGGCGTTGACGTTGCAGCAATCCCTCATACTGAGCATGCATGTAGCGACAGTGGAGAGGAAAAATTCCCTTTTAACAGGAAGAAACCTCCAGCAGAACCAGGCTTAGGGTGAGCGGCCATCTGCCACGACCGACTGGGGGCTTGAGAGAACAGAGCAGAGACACAAAGAGAACAAAGAAGCACTGATCCAGGAGTACTTTCTATGGGAAGGAAAAGTAAATGTTAATGGATGAACAGGGGTTGGACAATGAAACTGAAACACCTGGTTTTAGACCACAATAATTTATTAGCATGGTGTAGGGCCTCCTTTTGCAGCCAATACAGTGTCAATTTGTCTTGGGAATGACATATACAAGTCCTGCACAGTGGTCAGAGGAATTTTAAGCCATTCTTCTTGCAGGATAGTGGCCAGGTCACTACGTGATATTGGTGGAGGAAAACGTTTCCTGACTCGCTCCTCCAAAACACCCCAAAGTGGCTCAATAATATTTAGATCTGGTGACTGTGCAGGCCATGGGAGATGTTCAACTTCACTTTCATGTTCATCAAACCAATCTTTCACCAGTCTTGCTGTGTGTATTGGTGCATTGTCATCCTGATACACGGCACCGCCTTCAGGATACAATGTTTGAACCATTGGATGCACATGGTCCTCAAGAATGGTTCAGTAGTCCTTGGCAGTGACGCGCCCATCTAGCACAAGTATTGGGCCAAGGGAATGCCATGATATGGCAGCCCAAACCATCACTGATCCACCCCCATGCTTCACTCTAGGCATGCAACAATCTGGGTGGTACGCTTCTATGGGGCTTCTCCACATCGTAACTCTCCCGGATGTGGGGAAAACAGTAAAGGTGGACTCATCAGAGAACAATACATGTTTCACATTGTCCACAGCCCAAGATTTGCGCTCCTTGCACCATTGAAACCGACGTTTGGTATTGGCATGAGTGACCAAAGGTTTGACTACAGCAGCCTGGCCGTGTATATTGACCCTGTAGAGCTCCCGACGGACAGTTCTGGTGGAAACAGGAGAGTTGAGGTGCACATTTAATTCTGCCGTGATTTGGGCAGCCGTGGTTTTATGTTTTTTAGATACAATCCTGGTTAGCATCCGAACATTCCTTTCAGACAGCTTCCTCTTGTGTCCACAGTTAATCCTGTTGGATGTGGTTCGTCCTTCTTGGTGGTATGCTGACATTACCCTGGATACCGTGGCTCTTGATACATCACAAAGACTTGCTGTCTTGGTCACAGATGTGTCAGCAAGACGTGCACCAACAATTTGTCCTCTTTTGAACTCTGCTATGTCACCCATAATGTTGTGTGCATTTCAATATTTTGATCAAAACTGTGCTCTTACCCTGCTAATTGAACCTTCACACTCTGCTCTTACTGGTGCAATGTGCAATCAATGAAGACTTGCTACCAGGCTGGTCCAATTTAGCCATGAAACCTCCCACACTAAAATGACAGGTGTTTCAGTTTCATTGTCCAACCCCTGTAGCTCCTTTAGTCATTTCACCTAGAAAGAAAGAACAGATAAACTCTGAGCCAGTTTTCAAAGTTAGAGTCTGAAAGAGAGCACATAGAGTTAGTTACAGTAAAAGCTCAGTCAATCGCCATGTCTAGGAGAGAGAAAGGGTTAAACACTGAAAGACAAAGCCATGTGGATCATCTGTAGATGGTGAGCCTTAAGTTGTTGTCAGCAGAAGCTTGGACGATGCCCCTCTCCAGAAAGTTGTGACAGGTAGATACAGAGTCAGGCCAGGTATAGCTTCTAGGAAGAGAAAAGAGGGAGAACATAAAGTTAAAAACTGAAATAGCACCAAATAATGCATCATGGAGAGTAGTGTGAGAATGTAGCGAAGAGGGTGAAAGTGGTCAGTATGTCCTCCAGCAGCCTAAGCCTATAGCAGCATAACTACACAGATAGCTCAGGATAACCTAAGCCACCCTAACAAAAAGCTTTATCAAAAAGGAAGGTTTTAAGCCTAGCCTTAAAAGTAGACAGTTTGTCCATCTAGAGCCCACTGATGGCCATTGTTATACTAAAAACCACAACGATTGGGATACTTCTCTCTGTCAGATTGACCATAACCATTGGAAAAGAGAGAGGGGTCATACAGGTATCAGAAATGGAGGGTGTGTTATGAGGGTTTAATTGATTTCTGCATGGATACATGGAAGGATCTCACCTCATTTTGACACAGTTTAACTTAAAATAAATGTTAATCATTTTAACACTAAATTACTATGTAAATTCTCTTTGTAAAGAATACATTTTGTGTTTTGTGAACATTGTTATGCTAATGTTTCCATTGCTTTTCATTATAATGTTGAAATTGCACAAAACCCTTTGAAACATTTCATGCTGACCATCCATCCATCCATTGTTTATACCCGCTTATCCATGCAGGGTCACAGAGGGACTCCAATGGTCAAATCTAAAGCTATAATCCATCCATCCATTGTTTCACAATAGTGGAAACAAATGTCAAAGGAATGGCAATAACGGCTATAGGGACTGGTTTAGGCAGGCATAGGAAACAATAGGATGGGTAACTTACCTGAAGCTCTGAAAAACAGCTTCCCTTCTGGTTCCCCCAACTGCCCAAACCAGGGCCTCACTGGACAGCTGACCCAGTCAAGGGTTTTCAGTTTAGTTTAATTTATATGAAAGGTGATGTTTTCCTCAGGATAAACATCTGGCTTTGCTGTCAGTGGTTTTATTCCTAAACACTCCCCCAAAACCATGTGTGTTCCCCATGTGTGTTCTGACCTTTTTTCACCCCACAGGTGAACCTCATCAGCCGAATCAAGGCATTGTGCACCTTTTATGATGGTGCATTTGGTGCTGCAGGATATTTGCAACAGACAGAGGACAACTACATAAAGGATACATTGTTTCTCAGCAAAACAAAATCAGTTAAAAACATAGGGGTACTTCCTATTATTCTTAACACCATCCATCCATCCATTGTCTTCCACTTTTCCAAGATCAGGTTGCAGTGGTAACAGGTCCAGGATGGAAACACAGACATCCTCTTCCCTGGCAACAACTTAAGGCACATTCTGGGTGATTGTAAGGTGTTCCCAGGCTAGAAGGGATATATAGATATATATAGGACATATTGGTCATCCCTCGAGTCTCCTCCCAGCGCAATGTTTTTGGAAAAACCTCCAAACGGAGGCGTCAAGAAGGCATCCTGATCAGATGCCTGAATCAGATCAACCTATCTCTAATGCTGAGTGTGACATCCATGCATTGCAGGCTCATTTCGGCTGCTTGTATCTGGGTTTGGGTTTTTTTGGTCATGACAATATGAGAGTTGGAACGTAAACGGACCAGTAAATCGAGATCTTTGCTTAGTGGCTCAGTTCTTTATTCACCATAAAAGACTGGAGCAGCACCTACATTACTGCAGATGAAGCCCCAAACTGTCTGTCCTTCTCCTGTGCCATCTAACCATCACTCACAAACAAGACACCAAGATGCTTAACTCCTCCGCATGAGGTAGAAACTGACCCTAACTTAGGGGGTGCAGTCAAATTTTTGTCTGGACGAGAACCATAGCCTCAGACATAGAGGAGCTGACTCACAACTTCTAAAAATAAGTTGTAAAAACTGCGGTTTGTATTTTTTTAATACCTTTTTGTATTTATGTACACTGTAACCAGATAAACTGTCTTTCCTGGTGTTTTTTCATAAAGATACCATCATTTACACTGAAGACAATATAAAGAAGATAAGCTGGTCACAGACTTGTTCACTTCACCAGAAGTCTAATACACAGCATTACGTTGCCTTCATGGACCCTTAAAATGTTTAACTTTTACACACTTTAGAGCATTGTGATAGTGCTCTCAAACAGGAATGGTTTCTAGGAGGTGATTTAAAAGCATTGTTGTGCTGAATAAAACAACCGTGGTATTTATTTATTTTTATTTATTCAAGCATGCTAAAGTTAACATGAAAAAATAAATGTCCAGATTCCTGGACTAAATATATACAGCATAACTTTTATGATACATTCATTATTTTTGAGTAGCCCTCTGCAAATTTTTATGATAGCCTGTTATTATTTATGCACTACTTGCCTGTGGCTATGTTAAACTCCCTTTGTCACACACTCCGATGCTTGAAGAAATGTGTATAATGAGTAGACAAAAGCAGCAGGGAGGTTAATTATTGTAAAGGTCGGTACTATTATTAATGGCAGGAAGGCTGGTTCACAGATTTTTCACAGATTTCTGGGTATTCTGGGTACGTTAGGCCAAAACATGTGACAGTCAACTCTAGGAAAGTCATTTCGTAGTATGTTCCATATAATACTGATACTAGGTTTGCAAAAACTTATTAACTGAGATTAATGTTGGATGATCTACTACTAGCTGAGTCAGTCAGAGAAAGTGCTTGTTTTATGTGCTACCCCTTTGATAAGGATTTAGTTGTAAAATTTAAAATAATTGTGCAGAGAGAACTTTCAGAGATTGGCGTGACTTCTTGCAGATTGTTGCAAGGCCTGTCAAAAACACAATAGAAGGACCTAAGTGCAAGATTTTGAGGCATGTATATATGCATACAGTACTGTGCAAAAGTTTTAGGAAGATGTGAAAAAATGCTGTAAACAAAGAATGCTTTCAAAAATGGAAATGTTAATCATTCATTTTCATCAATCAACAAAATGCAATGAATGAACAGAAGAGAAATCTAAATCAAATTAATATTTGGTGTGACCACCCTTTGCCTTCAAACCAGCATCAGTTCTTCTAGCTGCACTTGCACACAGTTTTTGAAGGAACTTGGCTGGTAGGTTGTTCCAAACATCTTGGAGAACTAACCACAGATCTTCTGTGGATGTAAGCTTTCCCATAGCCTTCTGTCTCTTCATGTAATCCCAGACACACTCCATGATGCATTTTTACACACCTGCCCAAAACATTTGAAAGTACTGTATGTACACATATATATATATATCAAATAATCCTTTGTTTGCAGCAGATACAGCCTTGCAGACCTTTGGCATTCCAGCTGTTTGTTGAGGTAATCTGAGGAAAATTCACCTCATGCCTTCCGAAGCACCTCCCACAAGTTGGCTTGGCTTGATGAGCACTTCTTCTGCACCATATGATCAAGCTGCTCCCACAGCAGCTCAGTAGGGTTGAGATCTGGTGACAATGCTGGCCACTACAGTATAGACAGAATACAAGCTGACTGCTTCTTTCGTCCATAGTTCTTGCATAGCTTGGAGCAATGCTTTGAGTTATTGTCTTGTAGGACAAAACTGGCTCCAATCAAGCGCCCTTCCACAGGGCATGGCATTGCGTTGCAAAATGGAATGATAGCCTTCCTTATTCAATATCCCTTTTACCCTGTACAAATCTTCACCAGAACCAAAGCATTCCCAGACTTGCTTCACAATGCTTGACCGATGGCGTCAAGCACTCCTCCAGAATCTTTTCATTTGTTCTGTGCCTCATAGATGTATTCTTTGTGATCCAAACACCTTAAACTTGGATTCATCTGTCCATAATACCCCTTTCCAATTTTCTTCTGTTCAGTGTTTGTGTTCTTTTGCCCATCTTAATCTTTTCATTTTGTTGGTCGGTCTCAAATATGGCTTTTTCTTTGCTGCATCCTGGAGTTCCATTTTCAATGTTGACGTTGAGACTGGTGTTTTGCAGGTACCGTTTAATGAGGCTGCCAGTTGAGGACCTGTGAGGCGTCTGTTTCTCAGACCAAAGACTCAGACCAAAGACTCTGATGTACGTATTCTCTTGCTCAATTGTGCACCAGGGCCTCCCACTTCTCCTCCTATTCTGGTTAGAGCCAGTTTGTGCTGTTCTTTGAAGGGAATAGTACACACTGCTGTATGAGATCTTCAGTTTCTTGGCAATTTTTCTCATGGAATAGCCTTCATTTCTCAGAACAAGACTAGACTGACGTGTTTCAATACAAGGGTATTTGTTTCCGGGCATTTTGAGACTACAATCAATCACACAAATTCTGAGGCTGCGGATATTCAACTAAAGGAAGACCAATGTTGTTTCTTCTTTAATCAGTACAACAGTTTTCAGCAGTGCTGACATGATTGCACAAGAATTTTCAAATAATCTATTAGCCTTTAACGTGATAAACTTGGATTGATTAGCAGAATGTGCAGGAGTGATGGTTACTGAGAATGGACCTCTATACACCTATGTAGATATTTCAATAAAATAATTGCTGTTTCCTGCTAACAGTCATTTACCACATTAATAATGTCTAGACTGTAATTCTGATTAATTATAGACGGACAGTCAGACAGACGGATAGACATATAGACTGACTGACAAAGAACTGAGCAGGTGAGTTGATTATTAAATCAGTACCAGATGTCCTGGGAGAAAAACTGGAAAAGCTTAAATCACAAATAAAAAAATTAGAAAAGGTGGAAAGAGGCAGAGGCAGCATAACCACAAAAATTTAAGAATAACAAGTCAGATGGAATAGAAAAGAGGTGTTACTAGACATAAAGCCATTCTGGGGCATCTGAATATAAATGAAGTCCAGACCCAAATTACCATTTACATACTATGATCTTTTGTATAAAAACATTGTCTCTAGTGGTCTGGATTTATTATTAATAAGGTCCTTACATAAAAAAAAACAAATGGTACATTGAAATAGAAGGGAACAGCATTTATAAAATCATTAAAAAAAAACTTTGGCTTTTTATTTGAATCTTTAAGTCCTCTTCAGTACAATAATCACTTTAGCACATGCCTGATTGTGTCGTTATCAAGTATAAAGTTTGGTGCAAAGGGGGTTATGGCGTGGGGCTGTTTTTCAGGAGCTGGGCTTGGCACCTTACTTCCAGTGAAAGCAGCTCTATATGGTGCAGCATACAAAGAGATTCTGGACATTTTTAAGCTCACAACATTGTGGGAACAGCTTGGCAATGGCCCATACTTTTCCTGATATGACTGGGGGCATATATACATGCATATATACAGGGGTTGGACAATGAAACTGAAACACCTGGTTTTAGACCACAATAATTTATTAGTATGGTGTAGGGCCTCCTTTTGCGGCCAATACAGTGTCAATTCGTCTTGGGAATGACATATACAAGTCCTGCACAGTGGTCAGGGGGATTTTAAGCCATTCTTCTTGCAGGATAGTGGCCAGGTCACTACGTGATACTGGTGGAGGAAAACGTTTCCTGACTCGCTCCTCCAAAACACCCCAAAGTGGCTCAATAATATTTAGATCTGGCGACTGTGCAGGCCATGGGAGATGTTCAACTTCACTTTCATGTTCATCAAACCAATCTTTCACCAGTCTTGCTGTGTGTATTGGTGCATTGTCATCCTGATACACGGCACTGCCTTCAGGATACAATGTTTGAACCATTGGATGCACATGGTCCTCAAGAATGGTTCAGTAGTCCTTGGCAATGACGCGCCCATCTAGCACAAGTATTGGGCCAAGGGAATGCCATGATATGGCAGCCCAAACCATCACTGATCCACCCCCATGCTTCACTCTGGGCATGCAACAGTCTGGGTGGTACGCTTCTTTGGGGCTTCTCCACACCGTAAATCTCCCGGATGTGGGGAAAACAGTAAAGGTGGACTCATCAGAGAACAATACATGTTTCACATTGTCCAGAGCCCAAGATTTACACTCCTTGCACCATTGAAACCAACGTTTGGCATTGGCATGAGTGACCAAAGGTTTGGCTATAGTAGCCTGGCCGTGTATATTGACCCTGTGGAGCTCCCGATGGACAGTTCTGGTGGAAACAGGAGAGTTGAGGTACACATTTAATTCTGCCGTGATTTGGGCAGCCGTGGTTTTATGTTTTTTAGATACAATCTAATACAGCTTCACAGTGCTTTAAACAGTGAGTTCAATAGCAAAGCAAAAATGCTGGGCTTTGTCCCGCCCATCGGACACTCAGCGTCTCTGGGGGTCTATGGGGCAGTGGGCTGGCCTCGGCTGGCCCGGACCCTCAGCTTCTGCATGATGATTGGATGATCTGTCTGAGGCTGAATCCCTTTTTGATTGACAGCAAAATGAGCGAATCAGCGATACACACACACACACACACCTGCACACACACACATACACACACACACACACTATATTGTTGTAATTCAGCAAAATAACATGAAACACAAGTAGTTTCTCTCCCTTTGCTTTTAACTGGGGTATTTAGCGGTGAGCAGACAGACATTAAACATAGCGGTACTTGTTTTAAAGGCTGGCGTGCACAAAAGTCTCAAACTCCGAGGGGAGAGATGCAAAGAGCATTGAGGCTCCAGCATAGCAATAGCAACAGTTCAGAAACAATTTGGAATGAGGGAAAAAAAGCAATATTTATGTTTTAGACTGGCTATTGGTAGCTGATCTAATCTTTGTGTGCTGGTGAGTTTTTGCAGCCATAATGGCTCCCACAAAGCTACCAACCTCCTACTTTCAGATCCTCTGCCTGCACTAAAGATCTCCGAGGAAGATGTAAATAGGCTCTTTCAGCGCATGAAAACAAAGAAAGCTGGAGGACCTGATAACGTCTCCCCATCATGCCTGAAAGCCTGTGCAAATCAACTTGCTCCGATCTTCACAAGGATCTTCAACAAATCACTGGAGAAATGTGAGGTCCCCTCCTGCCTCAAACGATCCACCATCATCCCGGTGCCCAAGAAATCCACCATCCTAGGATTAAATGACTACAGACCTGTAGCCCTGACGTCTGTGGTCATGAAATCCTTTGAGCGGCTGGTGTTAAAGCACCTGAAAGACATCACAGGCCCCCTGCTGGACCCCCTGCAGTTTGCTTACCGAGCAAACAGGTCGGCAGATGATGTTGTCAACTTAGGTCTACACTTCATCCTGTAACACCTCGACCACCCAGGGACGTACGCCAGGATCCTGTTTGTAGACTTCAGCTCGGCCTTCAACACCATCATACCAGACATCCTCCACCAGAAGCTCACCCAGCTCAACGTCCCAGCCTCCACCTGTCAGTGGATCAACAACTTCCTGACGGATCGACAGCAGCAAGTGAGACTGGGGAGCATCTTCTCCTGAACCAGATCAATAAGTACTGGTGCCCCCCAGGGGTGTGTTCTATCCCCACTCCTCTTCTCTCTGTACACAAATGACTGCACCTCATCGGACTTGTCCATGAAACTCCTGAAGTTTGCAGATGACACCACTGTCATTGGACTGATCCAGGACGGTGATGAGTCTGCATACAGACAGGAGGAGGATCGGCTGGTACACTGGTGCAGTCAGAACTACCTTGAACTGAACCCACTCAAGACTGTGGAAATGGTGGTGGTCTTTCGGAGAACACCACCCCCATACACCCCCCTCACCATCCTCAACAACACTGTATCGGCTCTGGACCACTTCAGGTTCTTAGGAATCACCATCTCTGAAGACCTGAGATGGTCTTCACACATAGACACTGTTTGAAAGAAGGCCCAGCAGAGACTGTACTTCCTGAGGCAACTCAAGAAGTTCAACCTTCCACAGGAGCTGTTGGTCATCTTCTACACTGCCATCATTCAGTCTGTCCTGTCTTCATCCATCTCAGTGTGGTTTGGCTCATCCACAAAACAGGACAGGTCCAGACTGCAACAAATGATCAGGTCTGCAGAGAGAATAATCAGGGCTGACCTTCCCTCCATCCAGGACTTATACAGGTCTAGGGTCAGGAAAAGAGCTGCCAAAATCTCTGCTGACCCCACACACCCTGCACATAAACTGTTTAGAGTTTTACCTTCAGGCCGCCGCTACAGAGCACTGTTCACTAAAACCAGCCACCACAGAGACAGTTTCTTCCCCCAGGCTGTTTCTCTGTTGAACATTCAATAGAGTACAGAACAACAGCATACAGATGTTGCAAATGCACCTTTTTATTTATATATGTGTATATATGTATATTTTATATATGTATATTCTGTAATGCAAAAACCAGAGAGCAAAATGTACCGGAGTCAAATTCCTTGTTTGTATGTACGAACTTGGCAATAAAGTTGATTCTGATTCTGATTCTGGATGACGGCTTCATAGCAGACAGCCGTTCTTCCCTCTTCCCGGTACTGCGTACCAGCGCAGAATCTTTTAGTGGTACGCAGTACCGGACCATACAGGCTCACTTTCACCCCTGGGTGTAGGGGAAAGTTTAAAAAAGTCTTGGAACTTGAAGTTGTTGGGTAATAAAGTGTTGAATGTTCATTTATAATTTTAGCCTTTTTGGTTTCAAATCAGTTAAAGTAGATTATTTTGGAGTTTTTTGCATTTCTTGTCAGTATATAGGCTTCCTGTAAATATTCTATTCAATTCAGTTTATTTATAAACCGCCAATTCACAACACATGTCATTTTACGGCACTTTACAAAACCAATTCATTACAATAATACAGATTCAGAGTCAAGTACACGCATTCTTATTGATCCTAGTTATCAAACAATGCAGTCAAATTCAGTAAATATATCTACTGAATTTTTAAATATATTTTAAATTAGTTTGATTCATAATAAATATATACTTTGGAGATTTCCTGGTGTTTTTTTCTCACCGTTTTTGAACATTATGGACTTGGAGTCACAACTATTGGCTGCAGCTTATTCGTGCAAAGCTGCAGCAACACAAGTCCCATCCAGCAACAAACCTTTGCACAGTGTTCGGGAGCACTGTTTAGCTCTGGGAACATAAACTTTTCTCTTGCAGGTTGCAGTGTTTTTGTTGTAAACAGAAAATGCACAGGGAATACAGGGGTTCATGAAGAAGTGAAGGAGGAGTAACTTGCCCTGTGTGGTTAATTAAAGCTATTAAAGCTATGCCCTTCTCCACCCCCACACGTCTTTTTCTGCCTCTAACAGGTGAAAAAGGTTAATGGCTCCAGGACAATACATTCAAAATATTTGCAAAGACCAGCTGTATTTTTACAAAGTTATAAAATGATGATGTCCTTGCATTGAAAAGTGAAAAGAATTGCAAGAAAATGTATAAGATATATTTTTTTAAGAATAGGCTGTTAATTATGAGACTTGAGAGAATAGGAGAAAAGATTTTGGAGCTGCAACCCTTCAGTGTCTGAATTTCTTCACACACTATCAATCAGTGCATGATGCATTCTGGAGGTTTGTGCAACTCAAAGGTATTTGTCTCTTCCTTGCTTGGGCTCATTTGATGTTTTAGGTAACTCTTTGCGAAAGGGGATACAGGGGAGTGCCAGGAGATGCACAGCAGGGGGTGATTCAATTTGTCAGTACTGATTAAAGCAAGTCAAAAATATTAAGCAAGAGAGAATGCTTGCACTTATCACACAGTTTGGCAAAAGGTCATACACGCACTACAAAAGGGATTACATTATAGTGTTGTTTCTGCAACTATGATGCAAAGAATTAGGCCTCAACAAAGGTTTTAATTTTCCTCAATAATGTTTTAAAGATAGTTTTGTTTGAGTACATTATGTATGTATGAGCAGTATAAAAATATGGTGTTTGCACTGTGTTCTCCTATGAATTTGTTGACTCATCAAGCCACTAGGTGACACAAACAGCTAAGACGTATACTAATCTTGGAGACAGCCTCAGCAATTCCCTGGTTATGGCTCTTAATGTCTGCTTTAAAATCAAGGCAGAGATAAAGTTGTGTGTGCATGTATGTGTGTGCGTGTGTGTGTGTGTGTGTGTGTGTGTGGTGTGTGTGTGTGTGTGTGTGTGTGTGTGTGTGTGTGTGTGTGTGTGTGTGTGTGTGTGTGTGTGTGTGTGTGTGTGTGTGTGTGTGTGTGTGTGTGAGTACTGACAAGCTGGTAAACTGATACAATAACTAAATACCAGAAAACGGCTACAGCAGAACAAACCAATTTTTCCGCCAAGTGGATTTTTCTAATTTATAGCTCCAATACTGCCATCCTAAAAAAGCTCTGGTGAGGTAACGTTTACAGCGTTTTGTAAAAGTATCCATACCCATTGAACTTTCCCATATTTTGTCTTATTACAACCACAAACTTCAGTGTATTGCAATGGGATTTTATGTTACAGACAAACACAAAGTGCTCTTTATTGGAGAGTTTGCAAGTTTGCAATTTACCAGGAGGTCTATGTCATTAATATTTTTTAAAGTTTTCAAGAAATGGGTTGTAAGCAGACTTCTGCAGAACTTGTTAGCTTGCCATGCTGAGGAGGTAGTCATTCCAATAAGGTTTGCAGGAGTAGGCTCAGAACTAAACCACAGGCCTGGTCCCTGTGGATTTTATATATACATATGTATATATATATAAATATATATATATATATATATATATATATATATATATATATATATACATATGAGATAAATCCAACATTAATTTATTTTTGGACAACATGCAAAATGCAATTTGTGGCAAATAACTAGCACTGCACATCACCCCAAATACACCATCCTCACATTGGCAGATGATGGTGGCAGCATTGTCCTAGGTGATTTTCTTTAGCAGAAACAAACTGGGTCGAGTACATGGTTGCATGTATCATTTTCTTTCAGGTATTCACAACTTGTGTTGGTCAATCTCATAAAGTCACAATACAATACATTGACAAAATGTGGAAAAGGTCAAAGGGCATTTCGCAAGGCACTGTACACCAAATCCTTCTGTTCAAATAGATTGGTACTCAAAATTATTAATCTGTGTAAGCGTTAATTTTTTTTAAACTACTAATCCATGCGGTTGTCCTGGTTACGGTTCATCCAAGGACTCAACACGTTTCACAAAAATCAGGAGGCTTTGTCACATTTTCAGCCCGACAACCCGAGACAGATTTGTTTAGTCCTAAGGATATGCTAACATCAGTCCAAAAATAAAGTGCACCTCCAAGCAGGAACAATAACAGCATGAAACACAGTGCATGTTGTGGCGTTGCCTCCGTTCAAATTAAATTCAGTTAAGTGACCCCATGAAAATAAAAATCCCTCCTGGCCTGACTGACAGGGGTGAGGTGTATTAAATGAGCTGGTCTTTAAGATTAGATGATCCATCAGCGAGTAGGCGTACAGCTGGAAAAGTAGTGAATGAGGGAGGCTCTGGGAGCCATCAAACACTCATCTGCTCCTCCCTGTGTTCCTGCAAGAGCTCATAGGGGAAATGATGCTGCGAGTCAACAGGGCCATTGCTGTGGACAGGAAGATGTTTGGATCTGTGTAACCACTGTGACATGGTTATACAAATGATAACTGAGACTGGCCATCTGGTTCTCAGAGCTTAGAGGAGGGAGCTCAAACTGGATCTAACTGGATGTGTGTTGATGTTTATGGTTCAGTGAGGATGAAGGTTTGACACAAATCATCATATTTACTACTCAACAAAGGACACCCAACAGCCGGCTCAGTCAACAGTTAGTACTGAAGAAAGAGTGCTAGTAATAGGTGTTATAACAAAGACTTATCTGTTTCTAATGGTGACTCTGACCGGTGGTGACTTCAGCGTTAATGTGTTATAATATGATAACAGTTTACATAGCAAATTAAAGTAATATGTCTTCAAATAATGAGAAGTATAAAGTACAGGCACTGAAAGTCGCACTGTTTTTAGTTTCATAAGCAAACAGATATTCATATTTAAATTCATTGTACCCGCAGAGATATTTATGCATATGAAAAGCCCCTCTCCACATATTACACCTCAACCCTCTTTTATTTATTTCTCTTTATTTATTTATTTATTTATTTAAGTGAGCAGTATATTGTTGCATGACTCAATTTATTATGCTTTGAGTCATTCAATAGGTTTATCAATCTCAATATTTTATTAAGGAGATAAATGTGGGTCTTTACTCTGAATAGACAGTACATTTTTCTCTATCTCTCTTTGACTCGTTTGAAAAACATTTTTAACAACATTTAGAACCATTCACTTAGTCAACTTTTACAAAATAATTTATATGCAAATTTGGGCATTCGCTGCCCCATAGCGGCCACGGTGTGGCATTACAATTGTGAATAACTACAGAGATATGCAGCGCCAAGGTCATTGTTTTTATTGCAAGACTTGTGGCTGTTGGGCAGTGGCTAGATACACAGAACTGTTCACAAGGCATCCCTTCTGTGTTTATATTTTGCCGCCAAAAGGCAATGCAACAAAGTGATTTGGAGTATTATTTCTTCCGGCTTTGTCAAGATCTTCCTTTATACATTTGACTGTCTTTTGTTTTTCTTTTTTGTCAAGTAATTGACATTTTGTTTGAAGATTAGGTTTTTTTAGCCACTTAACTGGGACCTATAAAATCTGCAGGTGTTAAAATGCTTGATAACTCAACAGATAAACTGGAGATTCATCCACTCATCAAAGCCAGTTTAGCAAATAGACAACTTTAAACCTGGTCTTTATGCACAAAATGGGAACAAATTGCAATTCCAATTTTTAAGTGGATCAATGTGAAATACCAAACAGAATAAAGTTTGTATCTCTACCAGTGTCAAGTATATGCTATATACCACTACCATGGTGAAACACGGTAGTGGCAGTATCGTGTTGTGGGGATCCTCTTCTTAGCAGAGACAGGAAATTGAAGGGAAGACGGATTGAGCAGTTTAGGTGGATGGGCTTGTCTCAGTAGATTTGCAGTTAAGCCATCCTCTTTACATTTTCAGATGTAGGGTTAAACAGTGTGCTGTGAAATGTTCAAAGCTTGGAATCTTGACCTTGTTTTGAACTTCTCCACACTGACCTATCTGCTGTGGTCTCCATAATGCTGTTTATTCACAAATGTTCTCTAATGAATCTCCAAGGCCATCACAGAACAGCTGTTTATACTAAGATTAAATCACACACAGGTAGACTCTATTTTACAAATTTAGTCATTTTCTAAGGGGACTAGTTGCACTTGAGTTTGTTTGAGAGTAACAGATAAAAGAGGGATAAATATATTTTTTAAAAACCATTCACCCTTTTCATTTCTCTTCATAAATGCTTCAGTTGTATGCACAATTCTTTATCCTTTATTTTAATTATAGACTCATCATGTGCCTCTAATTAGATATTCCTGAATATCTGCCTATAACAAATGATGGAGGATCATCCAGTAAGTAGACAAACCTCAGGTGAATAAAGCACTGATTCATGTGATGTAAGTTTTGATTAATTCATAACAAAGGTCTTTTTTTTTTTTTTTTAAGGCAGCAGCAGATGTTGAAAGTGTTTCTGTGCTGGGAGGATGCTGTGAATGATGATGTGCTGGGTCAGGTGTTATTGAGAAGGAAGAGCTTGGTATTAAGCATTTACAAGGTAAATTCCAGAAGTGGGACCAAACTACTGTTTTGCGGTTAACAGGTAGGTCTCAGATCAAGTCTTGAGTCAAGCACCCAAGAAATTGACATGTTTACAGAGTTACAGAGTAATACCAGTTTATAAACTGGTATTACTTATTTATTAGCAGAGAAAGCAGCAAGTCGGCATGAACTTCAGAAACCTCAAACAGAAAATAAGTGCAGATGTTTCATTTCAACCCAGTATGACAACATAAGTCTCTTTTGTGTTTCTGTCCTTGTTTAAAGTTTATAACGTATATCTTTTTAACTCAATTTGTTGAAGTTTTCTAAGAAATCTCTTTTCCAGTAAGATTGTCTTACTTTAAAGGTACTACAAACCACTTATGTTGAATAACATAGATCAAATAAAAATCATATTTTGACCAGTTCATGTTGAATTTAGACTTGAACCAAACGAGGAAAATCCTATTTATTTATTTATTTATTTATTTATGAATGAATGAATGAATGAATGAATGAATGAAAATTTTTTTTTATTTCAGACAATCCAGTAAAATTCAAAATTTAACACATACAAACAAGCATTTAGTAAAATTAATTATATATGTAATTACATTATATTAATAATTTAGTAATTATGTCTGAATAGGGGTATGAAGAAGTCAAACGTCTTAACCATACCGCTTCTCCTTCCTAAAGTCCTTAACACCAACAATCTTCCTGATTATTACTTACTTATAATTTCATACTACTCCGAAGTCCCTTACGTGAGCAATAAATTCATTAATTGTCCATATAAACATACATATACACATTCACATGTGCCTACACACATCTACATTCATATACTTATGACCTATAGCCCATAACCATTGCAAAAAATGCATAGACCCATGTACAGTGACTAAGAATACCCATTGACATTCGCCGGCATCATATTCGCCATCTCATATCTTTTTAAGAAAACCAGTTTGAACCTTTTCCTTAACAGTCTCATACTTGGACATTGCTTTGATTCAACACTGAGTTTGTTCCATACTTTCACACCGCTTATTGAAATGCACCGTCTTTTCATGTGCATGTGCAGTTGCATGCGAGGTATTTCTACAATAGCTCAGGTCTGGTCAAATCAGTGAACAGTAGAGAATGTGTAATTCTTTATGATTCAGAAAATGTTTTACTTTACTAAGAATTGTGATGCTTCTAGATAGTTTAGTCGGAAAATATTTAATTAGGCTTCCAGCAGATTTTGTAATCAATAATCACACCTAAGAATTTAATTTAATTTACTTGTTCCACCTTTACGCCATCTAGTATGACTTTCACATCTATATTTCCTTTAAAATTTCCAAATAACATGATCTTAGTTTTCTCCAAATTTAAGAACAATTTGTTTAGGTCAAACCAGTTTTTAGTTTGTTCATCTCTGGTGTGATATCATCCAAGAGCTGCTGTAAGCTCTCACCTGTACAGAAAATATTTGTATCACCTGCAAACAAAACAAACTGTAATACTTTTGAAACCTTACATATGTCATTTATGTAGAGAATAAACTGACCTCTGGGGGACACCACAAGCAATATTCAGGCAAGGCGACTGATATTCACCCACATTTTCACAAATTGTTACCTGCTGCTTAAATCGCTCTTCATCCACTCCAGAACCATTTATTTATTTATTTATTTATTGGTCAAAAACCACTTTTTGCCAGCTGAGGGCAACATCGTGTCATTTTAAATTCCACCCCTCCTGAATTTTCTTTCGCATCCCCTGTTTTTGGAGGAAGGTGGTGCTATTGCGCACAAGCCGCTCCTGCTGCGCGCTCGGCGCTCCTGTAGCCAAGCGGGTGCTCTCCGGACAGCTCTTATGGATAAATACAGAGAGGCAGCTGAGCCCCTGGTGACCCTTTACCTTTTACTATGGCTGCAGAGACAGTAATGATGTTCCGTTGGAGGATCTGAAGTCTTGTGCGCGGATGAGTTTTGAAGTGCCCCCCAGCTTGGAGAGAAGAAGCACGATCTGGTGGACTAGTTGCAAACCAGCCAGGATGTTTTAACTGTGCTGCCTGTTTACTTTTTGTCTTTTTATTCTTTTTGTTTTTGAGTGCATTTGGAGGTATTTTATATGAGTTTTGTGTTGCTCTGCATGGAGCAGACATGGTTTTGCGCTCTGGAAGTTTAGCCCTGATCTCCTGAACTCCCGATCTTTTGCGTTTTCACCCCACGCTTAAAACAGGGTTTGCAGAAGGATCGAGGCACGGAAGAGCAAATGGCCAACGAGCGCAAACCGCGGCTCTGCATCATAGCAAAGGGGGAGAACGGGTATGGGTTTCACTTACATGGTGAGAAAGGGAAGAGCGGCCAGTTTATCCGCAAAGTAGAGCCAGGCTCCACTGCAGAAGCGTCGGGAATGCGCGCCGGGGACAGGGTGGTCGCAGTGAACGGAGTCAACGTGGAGAGAGTGACGCACCACCAGGCGAGTGCAAAGACGCGTGGGCATTCATATTGATGATTTTCACTCATATTACAAGACGGGCCATCGCTGTCTGCAGGGGGTGCATCAATCGGCCGTGCTGGCTGACTGGAACAATCAGGAGCCCATGGATACCAGCAGCAACAGACTGCATAGCATGTCTGTGGCAAGAAAAGCTGCAAACAAGTCAACCCACTGCTGCCACTGTAAATAATGTTAAAACTGTCCCCAGTTCTATCTGAACTGGGCTGCTTCACTCTGAGGACTTGGTTACTGTTCACATGGAGTCTGGGGTTTTATAATTATTTATGGACAGCCTATCAGGCTCTCTCTGTGACCTCGTTGCAGCAGAGATAAAAACACAAGCTGTTCATCGCTGGGTTTAGATCTCAGAACATATCTTCTCTCCTTCTCATTTCAGTGACAAGGACTAATTAAACGAGGTGGATAATGATGTTTGATGACATCTAAATTGTTGCAGACCACCTCTAAAACAGCCCTTGATTGGTTATGATGCATAATTTGGATGTGTATCACGTGAAGGAGTGGTGGAAAGATCTAAATTTGCGCATTCAGTGATTGTGCTGCTGGATAAGTGATCCAATGTTTTACCACTGTGGTGGCCTATAACTGGCAAATAAGTAACAAGTAGACAAAAAACCCAATAATATAAACACTAAACTTATTGTTAAAGAAGAACATTTCCCTCCAGAAAATCTGATCAAATTTATTGTACAGTATTCACACCCCCTGAACATTTTCAAAAATCGTTTATTTTACAGCTACAAACTTCATTGTGTTTTATAGGGATTTTCTTTTCGTAACAGACACAAAGTATTGTTTAGTTGTGAAGTGGAAGTAAAAAGGGTGGTTTTCAGCAATTATTCAAATAAAAACTAAAAAGCACCATGTGCTTTAGTATTTATCCCTCTCAAATATTTTATAGAACGATATTTTGCTGCAATTACAGGTACAAGTCTTTTGGGGTATGTCTACCAGCTTTACACATCTAGAGACTGAAAGTTTTGGCCATTCTTTGAAAATCAGCTCAGTTAGATAAGATAGAGAGCATCTGTGAATATTAATTACCAAATCTTGCCACAAATTAAACTAGATATATGTTTGGACTTTGACTGGGCCATTCTAAAACATGAATAAGCTTTCATTCAAACTATTCTATTGTAGCTCTGGCTGTATGTTGAGGATTCTTGTCATGCTAGAAGTGCAGACTCTTATAGGTTTATTTTCATAATTGTCTTTCCATCAACACTAACCTACTTCCCTGCAATATTGCAACCCCTAAGGACTGCTACGACACGATATTTTCTGGACCATAATACCTCCAAGTGCCATGCATCCAATCTCTTTTATTGCTTACAACTGATATAAATCTTAGGGACCAAGAAACTAAAACTTAAGAAGAGTAGTCGGGACATCGCAATGAATATCATCATCGTGTTCAACAATATTATCGCAATGTCATGTTTTTACTAATGCTCTGCAGCCTCATCCCTCTCCTTGCAGAAGAAAAGCATCCCCACAACATGATGTGGCCACTACCATGTTTCACAGTAGGGCTGTTTAGTTCAGGCTGATGTTCAGTAGTTTTCTGCCACCCTCCATTTCCTAATTAGGTGACATCAAAAGAAATCTGCTTTAGGGTGTCAGAGTAAAGACAGATGAGACTATGTGGGTTTAACATTTCAGAATTTTATATTTTTTTTAAATGTCTATTTTTTGTTCTACTTTACATTTTTTGTTGGTCTGTCACAAAACTTCTAATAAAATGTATTGACGATTGTGGTTGTAATGTGACAAAATGTCATTCAAGCAACTATGAATGCTTTTGCAAAACACTGTCTATGTAGTATCTAAGCCAAACCTGGCATTGGATAACATAATTTAGACATATGCATCTCCAGATGAAATAATGAAGACTTGTTGTGTCCCTTTCCCAGGTAGTTCAAAGGATCAAGGCAGTAGAAAATGAGACCAGGTTGCTAGTTGTTGATCAGGAGACATATGAAAGCCTCCGCAGCCTGCATCTCACAGCCACAGAGGAGATGGCCATTCTCGTGACCGAGGCTGTCCCTGCTGCTTCCTCTCCTCCAGCCTCCCCCTTGTCGGCACCCTCCTCGACACCTTCCTCCCCCACCAAGAAGCGCCAGAACGGGTCTGTGTCCAAGCAGGGCGGCCAGGTGCAGAAGCCCACCAGGAGGTCACCTTCAAAGGCTGCGAAGAAGGTAAGTTCAGATAAAGTGATCATCTTGTTTTAAAGTGAAAAACCAAACACGCATGAGCCAACAGATTGCAGGTATTGAGTCACGTCTCTTATCAGATTCTCAAAGCTCAGACAAGTCTTCATCCTGGGCGGCTTTTGTGGCTGTCATGCCAGCTTAAGATCAAATTTGTAGTTGTCTTGCAGGTTCTGCAAGCTCACATGCTTGTGTGGTGAAGGAGTATCATAGCTTGGTTGGAAGTATGCCAGATGTTGTTTTAGAAGTTAAAGTGAAAGCGAAATGTCAGAAGGTGAAACCTGCCAGCAATCATAAAGTCCGGTTTGTTGAAAGCTTAAAGAAAACGTTCTTGGCTCTTGGCTCAGATGGTTGGCTGGAAGATTTTTTATTTGTTTAAAGTAAAAAATGTAGAAACAATTTTCCTCAACAGTTTTCTCTAATCTGTCTGTGTTAATTTTTGATTACAAAAATTTGAATTTCATCATTTTGTTTTCATATTTCATTCCATGGTGACAATGGACTCTGTGTCTTTGTGCACAAAGATCAGCTCAGATTTGGTTTCATAGAGTTCCATTCAGAAGAACACGCTGCTCCCCTTTTGCTTTCTACATTTACACCACATGTGTTTTCACTTAGTTTTGCCCTGTTGATATTCTTCCAGAACTCAGGCCCTTACTTTGCATAAGGTCTGACGACTCCAGTGCTTTGCATTTTAAAAAACCTTGTGACTTTGTTTAGTTCTTGTCGTCTAGTCTTGGAAAGTTTGCAGTTCTAATCTGAACTAATCCACCAAGGTTTGTAAAATTAGTTTATTTATCCAACTTAATAACTCAAATGAAAAAGCTGGAAAGAAACAGTCAGTAGACTGAACCAAAAATGAATTAGCCTTTTAAACTGAAATGCATACTTTAAACAGGCACCTCTGTTTCCTGCTGCATCTCAAGGGAAGTTGTTCCCTTATAGATATTAGGACTTAGGAGTGACGCACCGCACCAATAGAGCATTTAATGGCTTCTGCAGAAGTATTTTCTGGTTGTGACTGGGAAAATAGATTTGGCTTATAGTGCAGTAAGTAAAGCAAAGGGAAAAACAGACTGGTCAATAAAACAGAGAGGAGAGCCCAGGAAGAAAAAAAAGAAATACTATGCAGTGCAATGAAAAAAAGTAAGTCTTAATATTGGATAAAGGTAACCTGAGTGTTTTAAAAAATAATTACATTTAATAAATATAAAAAGCTGTCCGAAGACACTCGGCAATATGTGGAGAAGTAATTGCCCATTAAACTGATTGTGGCACCTTTTGCAGCAGACAAGCATTGTTTTTAATTTAGCCACACCAGACAGTTTTCAAGCATAAATGGCCTGTTAAGTTCATGCTATAGTGTCTACATCAGACTTCCAGACTTTGACTAGGCCACACCAAAGCCTTCATTTTTTTTAGCCATTCAGACATTGGTGTGCTTTGGTTCATTGTACTTGAAGAGAGTTTCCCTCCGGTTCATCCCTTTAAGTTTTCCTCTCTGTTCCATCATGGGAGTACAAGGATTTTGGAGAACATTGAGAACCACAAATTGATAACCAGACTTTCTCCTTCTGAATTTTCTGGTAAAGAAGAGAATTCATGGTTTCATTAATTGTGTCAATTCATCCAGGTCTTGAATCAGCAACTCAACTCTGGACCCCATCACAGTATCATCAGCATGACTGATGGTTTTTCTGAAATAAAGACTCAATGGCTGAACTGAGCTTTTATAGGTGTTGAGGCAGACTGATGGATCATTGCAGGTCTTTTGGAAAAGAAACAGGCCCACAGCATTACAGATCCTCCACCATATTTAACAGAGGATGTGAGGTGCTTGGGCAAATATTCCACCTTTGTTTCATGGCAGACCCAACTAGATGTTCTTGTTGGAAAAGACCTTAATCTCACTTTCATCTCACAAAAATGCTCGGCTTTTGTTAGTGATGGTTGGATGGAAAGTCTTTTAATTTTTCTTTGATTGTGGATATGGGCAAGTTTAAGTTAGTGGCTATTTGATTGTTGTCATTTTCCTGATACAAGGGCAAATCAATCATCTGCCTTACTTGAATAGTTTGTTTTCTTTTCTTCCCCATTCTGAAGAGCGGCAAAAATAAAAAATGCCATAATCACATCTATTTTAAAAAGAGTTGCTAATAATGGTGACACCAGTGATTTTGTGAAAACAAATGTTTTGTAGCATGAAATGTTTCCCCTAATGAATAAAATAAATGTGCTGTGTTAAATTGCCCTACTGCAATAAATTTTTAAGTCACTTTAATAGTATTTAAACAGTGGTTCTTGATATAAACTGACTGTGTGTTTAGTGTGTGACAGTATGTGGTTTGCCCAGTTTTATTTTCCTCTCACTAAGCCACAGGACCGCCAAACTGCTGAGAGCAGCACATTTCTCCTCATATTTTACTTTTTAAGAGAAGTTGGAGAAGAACCAGGCAACCTGAGATTTAAAAGCATTATGAAACTGGATAGAGGGAACCTGAGACTTCCACTTTAAGTTTAGTACCCACCCCCAGTGGTCTAGGGCAGTGGGAAAGCAAAGGCTTGCAAGTGATGATAGTGGGTTTAAGGAGTCAGTTTTCAGAAATGCAGCCTGCTGAGGAAATTGTACCATGTACCCAACCACCAGGGTGACACATGAACTGCACAACAACTCATACTGTTTTATGTTTCCAATGTTTCATTTCTTGATAAGGAGTTAACTTGGATAAACAACGAGTAGTAATAATTAGGTTAGCTGCATCTTGTGTCTGTTACTATTCCTTAAGAACTAGTTATCTGTGTTTTGACTTGTTTGAAGAACCTTGCAAAATTATCACAGCCCCAGAACTTTTGTCTTGTTATCACCTCATACTTCAATGTATTCTCTTTGGATCATATGTCATAGGCCAATACAAAGTGGTGCATTATTGTGAAGTGGAAAAAAATACATAGATTTAATTTTCTTTAACAATTATTAATCTTTTTTATGGTTGAAGCTTATCTCTTCCAGCTTTGTAAATTTTTAAGGTATATATTTTAGTCTCGTCAGATTAGATGGAGGACATTAGTGAACATCAATTTTCAATCAATCATATATTAGTTGGATTTAGTTTGGTTTCTACCCGGGGCGATTCTAAGACATGACTTTGCTTTGATCTAAAACATTTCCTTGTAGCTCTGGTTGCATGTTTAAGGTCATCATCCTGCTGAAAGGTGAATCTCCACTCCAGTCTTTTGCAACCAGTATTCCAGTATTGGACTGCATTTAGCTTTTTTTTTTTTTAATCTTCCCATCAACTTGGACAATCTTTCTGGCCCTACTCAAGAAAAGGATCCCCATATCATGATGCTGCCATGGCATTGTTCACCCTGGCCTTTACATCTGGCCAGTACAGCTGTAAGCTGAACACTGTTTACAAATTAGAGAACTTCTAAAGGCTACTGGTTGTGCTGAATCTTTTTAGGGGTACAGTAACATTGGCTGTAAACATGTGCATGCCACACTTTTCAGGTTTTTATTGATAAAGAAATTTGAAAAGCAGTCATTTTCTACCGCTTCTTCCATAGTGGGTCCCAGGGAAGCTGGTGCCTATGTCCAGCAGTCTATTGGCGGGAGGAGGGGTACACCCTGGATAGGTTACCAGTCCATCGCAGGGCAACACAGACACACACAGGACAAACAACCATGCACATACTCAGTCACACCTAAGGGCAATATAGAGAGACCAGCTAACCTAACAGTCATGTTTTTGGATTGTGGGAGCACCCGGAGAGAACATGCAAATTCCATGCAGAAAGGCCCCCAGCCAGGAGTCGAACCCAGGACCTTCTTGCTGCAAGGCAACAGTGCTACCATGTATTACTTTCTTTCGGCAAACAATTATCTGCTACCTACACTGTCCTGGCCTATCACATGAAATTCACTGTATAAATTCACTGTATAATGCAATAAAATATGCAGTCTCACTCATGTCCAACTAAATTTTTAACTTGTGTTAAGAGTTATCGCCTGGAAAAATTCACCTTTTTTAAGTTTGAATTTATGATTTTCACAAATGCAGAAAAAAGTGAGCAATGACAAAAGATTGTAAGTATGCAGGGATTGTTAGCCAGGGATTGTCAAATATTTAACCTTTGTTAAGCATGAAGTATGTAGAAGCAGCAGATAATTATGAATGATTTTTGTCCCCTCGTGCTGCCTGTTTGCATCTCTGAAAACCCAAATTATTGGATCTGCCTATAGACTGAGGTTAGGGTGGTCTGAAAGTATTAGACTTCAAATCTTAACACTATTGAGGGAATGATGGCTCTGCAATAAAGTATTTCCACTTTCCTCCCAGCAAAATGTTAAATATTGGTTGGTTTTCTTCTTGATCTCTCAACATGGATGTCTGCAGGTGTCAATCAAAGCCCTTATTGCTTCTACGCTCACTCACTAGTAAAGGAAACACAGCTAGACGCAAATTTTTCTGCATCTATACTTTTGTGCACATCTGCACAATAAATACCCTAGTAAAAGGTTTAAGTGAGTGTTTGTGCACATGTTCTCCAGGTTACATAACACTGCCTGTATTCTTCTTCTGTTTTATGGCCACTTATCTCCAAGGTTTCTCTCCCGTTGCACTCCATGTTTACTTGCCTCTTGATTTGTGATGCAGGAAATATCTTTCTGCTCAGATATGTTTTTTCTGCTCAGATATGTTTTTTCAATGCAGAATATATGATTTGTGTGTTTTCTTCATTATTTATTCGCTCACTGTTTTTCTAATATTGCTGTCAGAAAGATAAAATAATCTTGATTTTTGTTAATGGAGATTATGAGTTATCCAGGACATGGGATTCTTTACTTGGACAGAACGCAACTGGGAACAGGAAGATAATTGCAGTTCTAATCAGTTGAAGCACTTAGAGTAATTAGCATTTTTATTTTGTCCTTATTTCTCACCAAAGTTCTCTATCACTTAGGTAACCCATCTCCAGTCCGCTTTTGGAAAGAGAATAAATAACTTCTAGTAATTAGTATCAACACGGATGAATTATCCAGTTTTCTGTGAGCCTGGCATGTATATTGGCTTTTCAATTTGCATTAGTGTAATTGACTTTAAGCGGCTGTCACACTGAACGTGAGGAAATTGAGGTCATTTTGCTGGTGCCGCTGATGCTGGAAATACAGGAGCATCATGCAACTGAATATAAATATATTTTTTTACCAAGACACAACTTAGAACCCAGTGCAGTGGTATTTGTCCATGTTACAAACACACACACACACACATAGACACACCTCTTATAAACACTGTGTTGCTGTGTGGTATCATTCCACTTTGGAAACAGTGTTAGGTGTCACTTTCTTATTAGAACCTTTTTTTTTACCTGCATTTTTTACACAAAGACACACACACACGTAGCTCTATACACATCCACATTTAATGATTACATGGTTTTACCAAGCAGAGACTTTGTGTCCCTACCTTGTGACCTTTATTGCATACCTCAGCTTTTTTGCAACATGTATGTGCTCATTGCCTGCAAATGATAAATCTGGGAAAAGCCAAATACTTTTTGCTGAAACAAACACAATGTTCCTACACACTGTTCACTTCTAGGAAGGCAGGGTTAAGGTTGAAATTTGGTTAGAATGTTTGTCTAAAAAGAGAACAATAAAAAGAAAAATAAGGATTAAAAAAATTAAATACACTTTGTGAATGCAGATATGTTTAAAAACAGACCATGTATTATAAATTGTCTATACTGTAAATAACGTTTTATTCACAGGTTAGCCACTAGTAAAAAAAATACGTTTTGTATTTTACTTTGAATTAGAATAGAAATTGACAAATTAAACCTGAGGAATACGTTGACTTTAACACATAAAAAGTCACTTAAAAGTAATTAATGAAACTAAGCGGCTTTTGTTGTCCAGAGGATATTGTAGCCGTACATTCGTCAAACTCTACCTGTTACACTCTTAATGCCTAAGCAGCAAGGGGTTGTTACCTATTAAATCATTGTTCTGATCAGTAATTTGTGTCCATCAACTTGCTCCCTGTCTCCATGGTAACAAATTACTCAGTGGGTGGTAGCGGTCTCCGCTACTTCTTTTACTGCTTCGGGTTTTAGCTTAGATAGATGTTAGCTTCCAGCTTACCTGCTACTATGTCCAGTTGTATTCTATTTAAGGTGTTGCTATGAAGATGGTCAAAAAAAACAAAAGGACAGAAGACTCTTAACTTGCAACTTGTGCATAATTCTTCCACATAACAAGCCATCTAATATATTTCATACATAATGAAAGGTTATAGCAATCTTCAATGAAAGCTGAAGGGAAAAAACTTTGAATTTTAGCAAATGGAGACAAAAATAGTTTCATTCTCTGTCAATCCCTCCTGTCCGTCCTTTGAGAGCCGTCCTACTGTTCTTTTACAGTAAAAGTTTGAACTTTAACATCAAAAATAGCTTAAAACTGATCAGATAAATCTGGAACTTTAAAATCAGGAATGTAAGAACTTTAGAAGGTTTTTAAAGCATCCACCTTTCTCATTAATAATCTTTATATTACTTGCATAAAAAGTATAATACATCATAAGCACATATGAAATTCGAGGTTCTTATATAGATCAAATAGCAATGAAATGTTTCTCAGTGATTTGTGGAAAAAGGTGCATTGACAAGAAGATTCTGTTTCTTGTGCTCTCATCTCCGACCTCCTCCTGACTTGAATTTCCAACTTCTGATGGTGATGAGGCTTTTACGATATGCAACATTTAGGGAGAATTAAGGACTTCAGTATTGCACTCATGTGCCTACATTTCAAAAGCAGTTTACTATCATTAGTTGTACACGTAATAACTGGATTTTCATAAACCCTGGCCTTTTGCCATTTGGCCAAAACAAGAGAGATATAAAAAAAAAATGCTATTCCAGATGATTCAACTTCCTGCCAGCCACATGCACACATGTGAAATGCACTTTGTGTCTTTATAAATAGCTACATTATGTTGAGGATTTGCAAACGCCTTTGGAGATCATCTGCTCCCAATGGAGCTCAGACTGAAACACATCTGTTAAAATACTTGCCGAGCAGGGGTGTGCATTTGATGGGGTGCAGAAGTTTAACTTATGAGTTCGTAATGCCCCATATAACATGGTTTGTTTTGCCACAGGTTTTAATTGGTTGAATCATTTCAGTATCAAGAAGAATACAGGAAAATTCAATGTTTAATTCAATCTAAATGTCAACAGTTGTACACAAACATGGAGGTTTATGTGCATAGTTATGCACAGCTACAGACTCACATGTGTTGTAGCTGTTGAAACTCTGATTTCCTACTAAACTACCACAGAGACTAAACAAGACAACACCGAAAATGGTGCAAGGAAGTGTTTATTCTTAAAGAAAGCTTCCAGATGAGTTTCTAAATATAAGGAACACTGATGAAAAGGTAAATATGAGTCTTTGTTCAGCCTAAGTAGTCATTGGCTATGTCTTGAAACTATAATAAAAAGGAATAAAAAAAAAGTATAGAGGAATTTAAAAAAGGTTTGATAGGGGTTCATCCCTTTGCTAAAGTGATATTGTGCTGATTACCTAAAGAGCTACATTTCCTTTTAAATGAAATTTAGTTTTTTGCTAGTAACATCTATTTCTGTCTAATCCATTTATAACAACAGCAGAAAATGAAATGATGACTGCGACTTTGGGGCTCTCATTTGTCCTGTTTCCTGGCTCAGCTTCTCATTAGGGGCTGAGAGTAATAGGGAAAAGATGTTGCCTGCTGGCACCAGTGTAAGAAAACACAACACAGGAGATGTCTAGATCACTTATATGTGTGGTGATCTTTTCAGGATTTCTGTCAACACAAAAACTGCCAGAAAATCAAAGATTAGGTCAAAATTCTGCATTTTTAGTCATTTACGAACACAAAAGCAGATATTTTCTATGGGCTTACATTTTTCAATCCTATTAGAAACCTTTTATGTCATTATCAAGGCCATTATTTTACAAAATAAACAGACAATAAACAGTTAGATTGGCTTTAACTTTTAAATAACTCTATGACGATAGGAGTTAGAGCAGTTTGTCTCATAAACATCTGGAGCTGGTAAATGAGATCTTCCACCCCAACCCCCAACTTTGAATACCAGTGTTGTTACATCAAGGGTCCTGATTTAGTGTGTGTTTGGGCCAGAGAGCAAACCAAATTCCTGGAGGTAAAACATGAAGGTTTGAAAAAGGGGTCACGGTCAGGAAATGTGTGTCTGGTTCTGTGTGTGTGTGGTGGGATAGCAAATGGACAAAGAGGCGA
The DNA here is from genome assembly GCF_021462225.1 of Girardinichthys multiradiatus. Lineage (NCBI taxonomy): Eukaryota > Metazoa > Chordata > Actinopteri > Cyprinodontiformes > Goodeidae > Girardinichthys > Girardinichthys multiradiatus. The sequence goes on from NC_061818.1 coordinate 19,740,695, forward strand.
ACTGAGTTAGTAAGGTGCATAATGTCAAAAGGATATGAACAACTGAGTGTATTGTTTTAGAAGTGTGTGGGTGGGTATATGAGAGCAAGCACAGCTGTGCGTTTCTGCATTATCTCCCCAATGCAGAACTGATCATGTATTCAAATGTTGCTCCATGTTAACCCAGAGGAAACTTCGCTGTTTCTCTGCAGACGTTATGAAATATTCCTTCACACAAAGTGTGTCTGTCAGAGGACAATTTATCTGCACGTCTTTAAACATCTCAGAAAGGCAGATTATTTTTATACATAATGAGACATTATTAAACAACTAATATCAGGCTTTCAGGTTACAAAAATGTAGTTGTTAAATTTAAATGAAACCGATCTTATCCAGCAATCTTATCTACTTGTCTAACCTGTTGGGTATCATTTAGTGTTTTTCAATAAAAAAAGATTGGAATATTGAAGGTAAATTGTGATTTTGTAACACCTGACAGTATCAGTTATAAAAAAAAATCTCGACAGGTCAGGCTTTTTAATGATCGGTGATCAGCCAGAAATCCGCTATCGGCACACGCCTAGTAAAGACCCTTTGTGTGTTGTAGGTTAGGTTTTGGATTAGCATCTGTCTTTTCTCCTTATTTACTTCTATTTAATTTCTTTAAACTAGGATTAATAAATATGTTTGTCTAAATATGTTTCATAGCATATAAAGCAGCTGTAGCTATAAGGAAAACCTCTACCTCTGTTGCAGTTAGAATTTGACCCAAATGGTCAGCATTATTAATAGACTTGACTACTTTTGTCAAAGCCTTATGGGTCATAAATAGGAAAACAGCCCTGCAATCCATCACTCGGGGATTATTGTTTAAAGCTTCAGTAAAACATTTGACCAAATACATTTTTAATAAAATAGCTCCTGCTTTGGAAAAATGCCACCTCCTCTGCTACTCTCTGATTTATTTTTCTCAATTTTATGATTTAAATGTTATTAGTTGGATTTGGAAGTGTCAGTGGACTTTGAGTGGGCTGCAGTCAGGGCATGGATTGATCAATGCACTGCCTACATAAACAATCTTCAAATTCATAAACCAACAATAAAAGAAAGAAATGCAAACTGTAAACACATAACTGGAGAACACATGCAAGAAATTATTATTTGCCCTCAACGATCACTGCTGAACGCTTCAGAGGAAATGAGAGAAATTTTGCACAATCTGCTGAGATGATGATTTGGCACAAAGAACCTCAATGTAATCTTCAGCTTTTCTTGTTACAACCGTGATGTTCAGCTGATATCTTACCATCTCTCTCCACTCTTGGTGTTCAGCAACTTTTATTCATACCTGCTGCCAGCTAAACTCATAGCTGAGAGCCAGCATTTATCTTCACACCATATTGTGTTTTTAGTGTTCTGGTCTTCCATCTTAGACCAAGTAGTCTTAGACCACAAATTTGTTACAACTGGGCTGCATTACTGTAATGGGCTTTATCTAGGATTCAGTGCTTGGTCCATCATTTGTCTCCAGATGGTGTAAAATGCTGCAGTTTATCTTTTAACTGGCACTCTGACGTTTAAGCACATTTTCCTCAATTTATCTTCCTTTCACTGGCATCATTCCTTTTTGGATGCATTTCAAAATTATTTTATTTGCTTTTAAAGCACTCCATGGCCTTATCCTATCTCGCTGATCTGTTGCAGCCTTAACACCAACCTGCTCTCTTAGGTCAGCTGTTCAGCTGCTCCTCACTGTACTTCGGACTGAGCGTAAACATAAAGGAGATCAGGCTTTTGCTGCTATGTTCTGGCGTCTTCTCCATCTGTTTTTAAATCTATTCTGAAAACCCATATTTTTACTCTGGCATGTCACACCCTGTGAGATGGTTTCAGGTCATTTTTATATTAGTCTTTTTTGGTTGATTTTTATGCTGTTTTATGTTGCTTAAATATAGGGCTGTTTATTTGAGTATTGTGTGTTTTAATGTGTTTTGTTTTAACCTATTTGACTGTACAGCAGTTTGGTCCTGTGCTGGTTGTTTAAAGTGCTTTGTAAGTAGAGCTACAGATCTCAGATCTGTGGCCACTACTTCTGTCTCTGAATGATAAGTTAATCAAACAATTTGCATCTTTACAGATCAACGGAATATTTTGCAGGTATTTTTAGTGCTTAACTATCTGCCCTTCTAACAGTAGCTGTTAAAATATTTCACTTAAAGATGTCATGTGTATCACATTATTTAAAATAAATGATGGTGAAATCTAATGTGATAATGAAAAAGTCTTTATACAAGGATTTCACATGAAGCCCATTTAGTTTGAAGGACTAGATAGGCCGATCACAAAATGGATGGAAACTTCTCTATCTAACCCAACTAAAATAGACTAAACAAAGATGCAGGGCTTCAGAGCTGAAAGGAAGTTTGGCCTCTGTTTGTATTGCTCATGCCTGTATTCACAGTAGTGATCAGCATTTAATATTTGCTGGGTGAAAACATTTAGTTGGCAAAATAAATTGAAGTTTTGGGTATTGCACAATTGTTATTCCTGCTTGGGATGTTTTTGTTCTACATTTCCTGGTTCTGAGTCGCTGTTCAGTTGGTAGCAGAAATCTACCTTAACAGAATAACAGCCCATATATAATAAGTTAGTTGACACATATCTGACCTTCTGTCATGTGAGGTTCATGCTAAGAACATTTGGTTACTGTGTTCAGACATGTATTCCAAAGGGCTAGGGACTTATACATAGCTTTAACTGACTGTCCTGCTTAAATGTAAGCCTTTAGGCTCATGCAGACAACACAAATTGTCAGAGAACATTTTTCTGTCCGTAGTTAGCTATAGATAGGTGTTTCTGTACCGTTCATGCATTTTACTATATATATATATAGACAGTCATGTAGACATAGACTTAATAATAATTGACATAAACTACAAACTTGAGAATATGTTTGTGTTATTTTACATAATTTACTATAATACGATTTTACATTTTAGAAAATCTTTTTTTCAGTTTATGGAACAGAGATAGTTTGTTAATTTTTGATCAGGTATCCCTTAATCCAATGGACAATTTGGGGATAAGGCTGCTGATCTACACATTAACAATTACAAACCATACAGCCCTTATTTGTTAATGTGAGCTCCACTCACATGCAGTGTGTGTTAAAAGAAAATATTAATTCAACAGTCTCACATTTTGCCACATCACAATCCCAACATTTATTGAGATGTTATGTTATGAACAAAGACAAAGTGGCAAGTAAATGTGAAGTGGAAGAAAAAATGTTTTTTCAACATTTTGTACAAATTAAAAGTCTACGTGTGTGTAATTTAATCTTAATATACATGCAGCTTTCCTAGAAGACCTTAAGAGGTTTGCTATAGAACACCAGTGAACCTACAGCATCATGAAGACCAAGTAACCCACCAGACAGGTCAGGGAGAAAGCTGTCAAGAAGTTTAAAGCAGGTTAAAAAAACGACACTCCAAGTTTTGAAAATATCGCAGAGCTCACAGATACAGCTATGAGGCCCGATGTAAGCTGCAAAGATCCACTTTGCAGGTGAAAGAATCTGTTGACAGAACAAGCATTGGCACTGCACTGCATCAATCTGTCTTTTATAGAAGTATGGTAAGAAGAAAGCCACAGTGAAAAGAAAAACATAGGCAGTCCTGTTAAAGTTTCTCGCAAGCCATGTAGGAGATGCTGCAAACATGCGGAAAAAAGTGCTCTAGTCAGATGTGGCAGAAAACAAACACTGCACATCATTGATAACAAAACATCCCCACGGTGAAACATGGTGGTGGCAGCAGCATCCTGTGGTTATGCATTTACTCAGGAGGGACAGACAAAATGGATGGAGCTAAATCAGAATCAGAATCAGAATCAGAAAAGCTTTATTGCCAAGTACGTTTTTGGACATACAAGAAATTTGTTTTGGCGTAGTTGGTGCAATACAGTACAAATTAAACAGTATAAACATATCTACAATATAACATAAATAAATGTGCACAGTTTTAAGTGAGTGAGAGTAAAAGAAGAGCAGTATAAGATGCAAGAGCAATACAACAGTGCAGGTGATCATTGTGCAAGTAAAGCAGGAGTCCAAGCTGAGCGTTAATGTAACGCATAGAGTTACAGGTTACAAGTGTCCTGTCAGCAAAAAAGGGGGGGGTGTGGGGGAAAGGGAGAGTGTCAGGGTGGTTTCCGGGCTTTGTTAACCAGGCTGGTGGCAGATGGGAAAAAACTGTTCTTGTGGCGTGAGGTTTTGGTCCGAATGGACCGCAGCCTCCTGCCAGAGGGGAGAGTCTCAAAGAGTCTGTGACCGGGGTGGGAGGGATCAGCCAGAATCTTCCCTGCCCGCTTCAGGGTCCTGGAGGTGTACAGTTCCTGGAGCGACAGCAGACTGCAGCCAATCACCTTCTCAGCAGACCGAATGACATGCTGCAGCCTGCCCTTATCCTTGGCTGTAGCAGCGGCGTACCAGATGGTGATGGAGGAGGTGAGGATGGACTCAATGATGGCTGTGTAGAAGAGCACCATCATAGTCTTTGGCAGGTTGAATTTCTTCAGCTGCCGCAGGAAGAACATCCTCTGCTGGGCTTTCTTGATGAGGGAGCTGATGTTTGGCTCCCACTTGAGATCCTGGGAGATGATGGTTCCCAGGAAGCGGAAAGATTCCACAGTGTCAATTATGGAGTCACAGAGGGTGATGGGGCAGGTGGGGCTGGGTTCTGCCTGAAGTCCACGACCATCTCCACTGTCTTTAGAGCGTTGAGCTCAAGGTTGTTCTGGCTGCACCAGTCCAACAGATGGTCCACCTCCCATCTGTACGCGGACTCGTCACCATCAGATATGAGTCCGATCAGGGTGGTGTCGTCCGCAAACTTCAGAAGCTTGACAGACTGGTGACTGGAGGAGCAGCTGTTGGTGTACAGGGAGAAGAGCAGAGGAGAGAGAACACAGCCTTGGGGGGAACTGGTGCTGATGGTCAGGGAGTCAGAAACGTGCTTCCCCAGCCTCACGCGCTGCTTCCTGTCAGACAGGAAGTCAGTGATCCACCTGCAGGTGGAGTCGGGCACACTCAGCTGGGAGAGCTTCTCCTGGAGCAGAGCTGGGACGATGGTGTTGAAGGCAGAGCTGAAATCCACCAACAGGATCCTGGCGTAGGTTCCTGTGGAGTCCAGGTGCCGGAGGATGAAGTGAAGAGCTAAGTTGACTGCATCGTCTACAGACCTGTTGGCTCTGTAGGCAAACTGCAGGGGGTCCAGGAGGGGGTCGGTGATGTCTTTTAGGTGTGAGAGCACAAGGTGCTCAAAGGACTTCATCACCACAGAGGTCAGGGCGACGGGTCTGAAGTCATTAAGCCCTGTGGTCCTTGGCTTCTTGGGAACAGGGACGATGGTGGAGGACTTGAAGCAGGCTGGCAAATGACATGTCTCCAGTGAGGTGTTAAAAATGTCTGTGAAGACTGGAGACAGCTGATCAGCGCAGTGCTTCAGGCTGGCTGGTGAGATAGAATCCAGACCAGCAGCTTTCCGGGGGTTCTGTCTCCTGAAGAGTTTGTTGACGTCCCTCTCTTGGATGGAAAGAGCCGTCCTCGGCGTGGGTAGGGGGCTGGTGGGGGGGAACTTCAGGGAGGGGGTTGGAGGTGCCAAGGCCCCTCTTGAGGTCGGGGAGGTTTGGGGTGGTGGATTGTGGCTGCAGCTGTTGGGGGGCGTCGTGGGGGATGGTTGCAGGACTGTCCCTTTGTCTTTCAAAGCGGCAGTAGAACTCGTTCAGGTCGTTGGCGAGGCGTCGGTCGTTGATGGAGTGGGGGGCTTTCGGCTTGTAGTTGGTGATTTGCTTGAGCCCTTTCCAGACAGACGCAGAGTCGTTGGCTGAGAACTGGTTTTGGAGCTTCTCAGAGTACAGTCGTTTGGCCTCTTTCACTGCCTTGCCAAACTTGTACTTTGCCTCTTTGTATATGCCTTTGTCCCCACTCTTGAAGGCCTCTTCCTTATCCAGTCTTAACCTTCTGAGTTTAGCTGTGAACCAGGGTTTGTCGTTGTTGTAACTCACCCTGGTGCATGATGGTACACAGCTGTCCTCACAGAAGCTGATGTAGGAAGTCACAGCCTCTGTGTACTTGTCCAGACTGTTGGTAGTAGTCCTGAACACATCCCAGTCTGTACAGCCTAAACACACCTGGAGATTCTCCACAGCCTCACTGCTCCACTTCCTTATCGTCCTCACAACAGGTTTGCAGAGCTTTAGTTTCTGCCTGTATGCAGGAATCAGGTGGACCATGATGTGGTCTGATTGGCCCAGTGCAGCACGTGGGACGGCATGATAAGCGTCTCTGATGGTGGTGTAACAGTGATCCAGAATGTTGTCCTCTCTGGTCGGACATTTTATAAACTGTCTATATTTGGGGAGTTCGTGGGTGAGATTACCTTTGTTAAAGTTGCCAACGACGATTACTAAGGAGTCCGGGTTGGTCCGCTCCACACTCAGTATCTGGTCGGCGAGCACGCGCTGTGCGACCTGCATGTTAGCTTGCGGCGGGATGTAAACACCGACCAGGATGAACGAAGCGAACTCACGGGGGGAATAGAAAGGCTTACAGTTTATGATGAAGGCTTCCAGGTCTGGAGAACAGTGCTGCTGAATCACAGGGCCATCCTGGTAGAAAACCTGTTAGAGGCTGCAGAAGGCTGAGGTGGAGGCTGCCCTTTCAGCAGGACAACAACCCTAAACATAAAGCCACACTTACTTTGTGTTGGTCAACCAAGTTAAATCTTTTGACAAAATATGTTCAAGGTTTATAAATACATTTGTAAGGCACTGTTCCCCTCCTACGGTTAAAACACCACGCACACACAAATCAAGCACCACCTTCATGGATGAGGAATATCTGCCACGCACTGATAACAGGGGTGTGGACTCACATTCTTCCACAAACATTATTTCATCATCACATGTGAAAAACAAACAGCAATAGAAAGAAACTGTCAGAAGTTGAACCACTGTAACATTTACTTTATTTCAACCCTAAATTTAAATAAGTACATAATAAGAGAAGAAATAGACACACACCACCGCACTGAAATGTTAGTGGTGCCAGCAGCCCACACAGTTTAGGTTGACATTTAAATACAAACTGAGCTGAAAAGTATTTCTTTTAACCGTCTCCCTGCCGAAAGTGTAAAAAAATTACTTCTCAAACATGAGCTAGGAATATGAAAGCAGGTGAAACAATAAAAGGCATCCAGTGTGGATAGGTGAAAGATTAAACAAAAGGAAAGTTTGTTAGAGAATCCACCAGTTTGGCTGAATGTTCCCTTTTTTTGCCTTTACAGAGTTTCACCAACCTCATAAAATCCTGAAATTGAAAAGAAAACAAGGAAAAGTGTAATATCATAATTTTCATGAGGGGACAGAAATTTTAGAGCCGACTACAACTCAAACTGAGTGCCTTCACAGCTGGGCCACTCGATCAGTGACAGTTCAGCTTCAAGCTATAAAATCCTGCACAGTATGTTCACACTCACAACACTGCAGCTGACTGCTGCTGCAGGCATCTCCAGCACTTGTTAAATGACAACAAACATCAACAACCAAAACTTCATCACATATTTAGGTCACTGCCCCATCAGTAAAGCTTAGTTCAGCCACAAGCTCTGTGTTTTTGCTTACTTATCAGCTGTTCTAGGCTGAGCCCAAGGATCAGAGTTGAAGTGTTCTGCATTTAGGCCAATTAGCATGTTTTTGTTCCTTTACTTAATTTCAAAGCCAGTATATTTTTAGGAAAATGAAAATGTTGCTAGAGACCATCAAAGTAAAATTAAAAGTGGCAATTAATTTAGGTCTTTCTGAGCAGCATACAGAATACACAGAAAATTGCACAGGCATTCTACAGAGCTGTTAACTAACTAAAAAAGGACGAAATGAGTTTCATCCAGTCCATCCATCCTGTAAAACAATTTGTAGAATGACTTTAATAGTTGTGGAAACTGTTAGTGTTTACAGAAAATCTTCTAGGTTAGAACAGCCAGAACATAAACTGATTTAAGAGAAGTATAACTTTACATTTTCACAGCATATTCCCTCGTTAATATAAGACCTCCCTGGCTTCTGATATTTTGGTACATAAAAAAAATATATCATATGGTGTAGAAGTGTCCAAAGTGCTGATTCAACCTTTTCAAGCATTCATTCAGGTTCAAATTTGGCCATTGAGAAACAGGTAGTTTATGCAGGTGGAACTATTTTAAAAATCTGACTTTTTTATTTGTTTCATTAAAATATTGTGTATTTAGTGTATTGGTGAGCCGCGTAAAAATAATAATATGGCAGCATAATTGATTTCGCATTTTTGATTTAAAAGAAAAATTAAAGTTTTTGTGGCCTGGGAGCACTTTTACCTTTAAGATAGGCCAACATGACAAAATGTTTTGACACAACTGAAATTATGTGTACACTTAAAAACAGCGGATTGCTTTTTCAAACATGCTTGAAGTATACCAACTAGTCTGACTGCAACTATTAGGAACTGTTTCAAAATCTTCACAATTTGTTTTTATGTCTTGTTGAGAAGAATTGAAAGTTACACTAGAAACATTTGCATTTCCTGCGAAAATGCAGTGTGAATGCTGTAAGCTGAATTTTTTAGCTGAAAGCTGGCAGAAAAAAGCTGAAATTGACTGCAGAAAATCTGCTGAAATCTGATAAATTAGTAGAAATAGCAGAAACAGCAAAGAAAAACTGTCATCTGATCTGTTTAAGCAGGAAGACTATTAGCTATAAAACAGTTTAACAATTTAAAGTTACCTCAAAACTACTTGTTGAAAGAGTTGTTGAAATGCAAGAATTGACAAAAACTTTAAAAAAGCAGGAAAGAGCTGCCATAGATGAGCTGAAAAAGCATAGACTGAAGCAAAAATATAGCCTAAGAAGTTGAAGTCAGAGCTAAAATACATAAAAAAATATGAAAAATTTCAAAAAAAATGAACTAACAACAAATACGCTGAAGAAACACAAAAACAAACAGGAAATTGCCTAAAAAACGCAAATGTGTTCTTTAGCTAAGAGAGGAGAAAAAGAAGCTACAATCCTAATGTTAGCATATTCTTTCTGGTTCTGATTGAGTTTGGACCTGGTTCTGATAGAAGTTTCCTCCTGGTTCTGATTGAGTTTGGACTTGGTTCTGATGGAGGGTTCCTAACTGGTTCTGATGGAGATTGGATCTGGTTCTGATGGAGTTTTTCTTTCCTTGTACGGATGGAGCTTTTTGCCAGGTTCTGAAGGAGTTTGGACCTGGTTCTGATAGAAGGTCCCTCCTGGTTCTGATTGAGTTTGGACTTGGTTATGATAGTGGGTGACTAACTGGTCCTGATACAGAATTCCTCCTGGTTCTGATGGAGTTTGGGTCTGGTTCTGATGGAGGGTTCCTAACTGGTTCTGATGGAGTTTGTGTCCGGTTCTGATGGAGGGTTCCTAACTGGTTCTGATGGAGATTGGATCTGGTTCTGATGGAGTTTTTCTTTCCTTGTACTGATGGAGCTTTTTGCCAGGTTCTGAAGGAGTTTGGACCTGGTTCTGATAGAAGGTTCCTCCTGGTTCTCATTGAGTTTGGACTTCATTCTGGTGGAGGGTCCCTAACTGGTTCTGATGGAGAATTCCTCATGGTTCTGATGGAGTTTGTGTCCGGTTCTGATGGAGGGTTCCTAACTGGTTCTGATGGAGTTTGTGTCCGGTTCTGATGGAGATTTGTTCCTGGTTCTGATAGAAGTTTCCTCCTGATTCTGATTGAGTTTGGACTTGGTTCTGGTGGAGGGTCCCTAACTGGTTCTGATGCAGTTTGGGTCCAGTTCTTGTGGAGATTTATTCCAGGTTCTGAAGGAGTTTGGACCTGGTTCAGATAGAAGGTTCCTCCTGGTTCTGATTGAGTTTGGACCTGGTTCTGAGAGTGGATGACTAACTGATCCTGATACAGAATTCCTCCTGGTTCTGAAGGAATTTGGACCTGGTTCTGATAGAAGGTTCCTCCTGGTTCTGATTGAGTTTGGAACTGGTTCTGATAGTGGGTGACTAACTGGTCCTGATACAGAATTCCTCCTGGTTCTGATGGAGTTTGGGTCTGGTTCTGATGGAGATTGGATCTGGTTCTGATAGAGGTTTCCTCCTGGTTCTGATTGAGTTTGGACTTGGTTCTGATGGAGGGTCCCTAACTGGTTCTGATGGAGTTTGGGTCCAGTTCTTGTGGAGATTTATTCCAGGTTCTGATGCTTCTTGGAACTGGTTCTGATAGAGGTATCTTTCTGGTTCTGATTGAGTTTGGACCTGGTTCTGATATTGGGTGCCTAACTGGTCCTGATGGAGAATTCCTCCTGGTTCTGATGGAGTTTGGGTCTGGTTCTGATGGAGGGTTCCTAACTGGTTCTGATGGAGTTTGTGTCCGGTTCTGATGGAGATTTGTTCCTGGTTCTGATAGAAGGTTCTCTCCTGGTTCTGAATGAGTTTGGACGTCATTCTGGTGGAGGGTCCCTAACTGGTTCTGATGGAGTTTGGGTCCAGTTCTTGTGGAGATTTATTCCAGGTTCTGAAGGAGTTTGGACCTGGTTCAGATAGAAGGTTTCTCCTGGTTCTGATTGAGTTTGGACCTGGTTCTGATAGTGGGTGACTAACTGGTCCAGATGGAGAATTGCTCCTGGTTTTGATGGAGTTTGGATCTGGTTCTGATGGAGTTTTTCTTTCCATGTACTGATGGAGCTTTTTGCCAGGTTCTGAAGGAGTTTGGACCTGGTTCTGATAGTGGGTGACTAACTGGTCCTGATGGAGAATTCCTCCTGGTTCTGATGGAGTTTGGATCTGGTTCTGATGGAGATTTGTTCCTGGTTCTGATGTAGTTTGGGTCTGATCTGATGGATGCTTGTACATGGTTCATTTATAGAATTGTTCAAGGTTCTTATGGAGTTTTTTGCCTGGTTCTGGTGGAGTTGGGACCTGGTTCTAATGGCTGTTTGAGTTTGGACTTCATTCTGGTGGAGGGTCCCTAACTGTTTCTGATGGAGTTTGGGTCCAGTTCTTGTGGAGATTTATTCCAGGTTCTGAAAGAGTTTGGACCTGGTTCTGATAGAAGGTTCCTCCTGGTTCTGATTGAGTTTGGACCTGGTTCTGATAGTTGGTGACTAACTGGTCCTGATACAGAATTCCTACTGGTTCTGATGGAGTTTGGGTCTGGTTCTGATGGAGGGTTCCTAACTGGTTCTGATGGAGTTTGTGTCTGGTTCTGATGGAGATTTGTTCCTGGTTCTGATAGAAGTTTCCTCCTGATTCTGATTGAGTTTGGACTTGGTTCTGGTGGAGGGTCCCTAACTGGTTCTGATGCAGTTTGGGTCCAGTTCTTGTGGAGATTTATTCCAGGTTCTGAAGGAGTTTGGACCTGGTTCTTAGAGTGGATGACTAACTGATCCTGATACAGAATTCCTCCTGGTTCTGAAGGAGTTTGGACCTGGTTCTGATAGAAGGTTCCTCCTGGTTCTGATTGAGTTTGGAACTGGTTCTGATAGTGGGTGACTAACTGGTCCTGATACAGAATTCCTCCTGGTTCGGATGGAGTTTGGGTCTGGTTCTGATGGAGGGTTCCTAACTGGTTCTGATGGAGTTTGTGTTCGGTTCTGATGGAGATTTGTTCTTGGTTCTGCTGGAGTTTGGATCTGGTTCTGATAGAAGTTTCCTCCTGGTTCTGATTTGAGTTTGGACTTGGTTCTGGTGGAGGGTCCCTAACTGGTTCTGATGGAGTTTGGGTCCAGTTCTTGTGCAGATTTATTCGAGGTTCTGATGCTTCTTGGAACTGGTTCTGATAGAGGTATCTTTCTGGTTCTGACTGAGTTTGGACCTGGTTCTGATAGTGGGTGACTAACTGGTCCTGATACAGAATTCCTCCTGGTTCTGATGGAGTTTGGGTCTGGTTCTGATGGAGGGTCCCTAACTGGTTCTGATGGAGTTGTTGTCCGGTTCTGATGGAGATTTGTTCCTGGTTCTGATGGAGTTTGGATCTGGTTCTGATAGAGGTTTCCTCCTGGTTCTGATTGAGTTTGGACTTGGTTCTGATGGAGGGTCCCTAACTGGTTCTGATGGAGTTTGGGTCCAGTTCTGATGGAGATTTGTTCCTGGTTCTGATGGAGTTTGGATCTGGTTCTGATAGAGGTTTCTTTCTGGTTCTGATTGAGTTTGGACCTGGTTCTGATATTGGGTGCCTAACTGGTCCTGATGGAGAATTCCTCCTGGTTCTGATGGAGTTTGGGTCTGGTTCTGATGGAGGGTTCCTAACTGGTTCTGATGGAGTTTGTGTCCGGTTCTGATGGAGATTTGTTCCTGGTTCTGATAGAAGTTTCCTCCTGATTCTGATTGAGTTTGGACTTGGTTCTGGTGGAGGGTCCCTAACTGGTTCTGATGCAGTTTGGGTCCAGTTCTTGTGGAGATTTATTCCAGGTTCTGAAGGAGTTTGGACCTGGTTCAGATAGAAGGTTCCTCCTGGTTCTGATTGAGTTTGGACCTGGTTCTGATAGTGGATGACTAACTGGTCCTGATACAGAATTCCTCCTGGTTCTGATTGAGTTTGGACCTGGTTCTGATAGAAGGTTCCTCCTGGTTCTGATTGAGTTTGGACGTGGTTCTGATAGTGGGTGACTAACTGGTCCTGATACAGAATTCCTCCTGGTTCTGATGGAGTTTGGGTCTGGTTCTGATGGAGATTGGATCTGGTTCTGATAGAGGTTTCCTCCTGGTTCTGATTGAGTTTGGACTTGGTTCTGATGGAGGGTCCCTAACTGGTTCTGATGGAGTTTGGGTCCAGTTCTGGTGGAGATTTATTCCAGGTTCTGATGCTTCTTGGAACTGGTTCTGATAGAGGTATCTTTCTGGTTCTGATTGAGTTTGGACCTGGTTCTGATATTGGGTGCCTAACTGGTCCTGATGGAGAATTCCTCCTGGTTCTGATGGAGTTTGGGTCTGGTTCTGATGGAGGGTTCCTAACTGGTTCTGATGGAGTTTGTGTCCGGTTCTGATGGAGATTTGTTCCTGGTTCTGATAGAAGGTTCTCTCCTGGTTCTGAATGAGTTTGGACTTCATTCTGGTGGAGGGTCCCTAACTGTTTCTGATGGAGTTTGGGTCCAGTTCTTGTGGAGATTTATTCCAGGTTCTGAAGGAGTTTGGACCTGGTTCAGATAGAAGGTTTCTCCTGGTTCTGATTGAGTTTGGACCTGGTTCTGATAGTGGGTGACTAACTGGTCCAGATGGAGAATTGCTCCTGGTTTTAATGGAGTTTGGATCTGGTTCTGATGGAGTTTTTCTTTCCATGTACTGATGGAGCTTTTTGCTAGGTTCTGAAGGAGTTTGGACCTGGTTCTGATAGTGGGTGACTAACTGGTCCTGATGGAGAATTCCTCCTGGTTCTGATGGAGTTTGGGTCTGGTTTTGATGGAGATTTGTTCCTGGTTCTGATGTAGTTTGGGTCTTGATCTGATGGATGCTTGTACATGGTTCATTTATAGAATTGTTCAAGGTTCTTATGGAGTTTTTTGCCTGGTTCTGGTGGAGTTGGGACCTGGTTCTAATGGCTGTTTGAGTTTGGACTTCATTCTGGTGGAGGGTCCCTAACTGTTTCTGATGGAGTTTGGGTCCAGTTCTTGTGGAGATTTATTCCAGGTTCTGAAAGAGTTTGGACCTGGTTCTGATAGAAGGTTCCTCCTGGTTCTGATTGAGTTTGGACCTGGTTCTGATAGTTGGTGACTAACTGGTCCTGATACAGAATTCCTACTGGTTCTGATGGAGTTTGGGTCTGGTTCTGATGGAGGGTTCCTAACTGGTTCTGATGGAGTTTGTGTCTGGTTCTGATGGAGATTTGTTCCTGGTTCTGATAGAAGTTTCCTCCTGATTCTGATTGAGTTTGGACTTGGTTCTGGTGGAGGGTCCCTAACTGGTTCTGATGGAGTTTGGGTCCAGTTCTTGTGGAGATTTATTCCAGGTTCTGAAGGAGTTTGGACCTGGTTCAGATAGAAGGTTCCTCCTGGTTCTGATTGAGTTTGGACCTGGTTCTGAGAGTGGATGACTAACTGATCCTGATACAGAATTCCTCCTGGTTCTGAAGGAATTTGGACCTGGTTCTGATAGAAGGTTCCTCCTGGTTCTGATTGAGTTTGGACCTGGTTCTGATAGTGGGTGACTAACTGGTCCTGATACAGAATTCCTCCTGGTTCTGATGGAGTTTGGGTCTGGTTCTGATGGAGATTGGATCTGGTTCTGATAGAGGTTTCCTCCTGGTTCTGATTGAGTTTGGACTTGGTTCTGATGGAGGGTCCCTAACTGGTTCTGATGGAGTTTGGGTCCAGTTCTGGTGGAGATTTATTCCAGGTTCTGATGCTTCTTGGAACTGGTTCTGATAGAGGTATCTTTCTGGTTCTGATTGAGTTTGGACCTGGTTCTGATATTGGGTGCCTAACTGGTCCTGATGGAGAATTCCTCCTGGTTTTGATGGAGTTTGGGTCTGGTTCTGATGGAGGGTTCCTAACTGGTTCTGATGGAGTTTGTGTCCGGTTCTGATGGAGATTTGTTCCTGGTTCTGATAGAAGGTTCTCTCCTGGTTCTGAATGAGTTTGGACTTCATTCTGGTGGAGGGTCCCTAACTGTTTCTGATGGAGTTTGGGTCCAGTTCTTGTGGAGATTTATTCCAGGTTCTGAAGGAGTTTGGACCTGGTTCAGATAGAAGGTTTCTCCTGGTTCTGATTGAGTTTGGACCTGGTTCTGATAGTGGGTGACTAACTGGTCCAGATGGAGAATTGCTCCTGGTTTTAATGGAGTTTGGATCTGGTTCTGATGGAGTTTTTCTTTCCATGTACTGATGGAGCTTTTTGCCAGGTTCTGAAGGAGTTTGGACCTGGTTCTGATAGTGGGTGACTAACTGGTCCTGATGGAGAATTCCTCCTGGTTCTGATGGAGTTTGGGTCTGGTTTTGATGGAGATTTGTTCCTGGTTCTGATGTAGTTTGGGTCTTGATCTGATGGATGCTTGTACATGGTTCATTTATAGAATTGTTCAAGGTTCTTATGGAGTTTTTTGCCTGGTTCTGGTGGAGTTGGGACCTGGTTCTAATGGCTGTTTGAGTTTGGACTTCATTCTGGTGGAGGGTCCCTAACTGTTTCTGATGGAGTTTGGGTCCAGTTCTTGTGGAGATTTATTCCAGGTTCTGAAAGAGTTTGGACCTGGTTCTGATAGAAGGTTCCTCCTGGTTCTGATTGAGTTTGGACCTGGTTCTGATAGTTGGTGACTAACTGGTCCTGATACAGAATTCCTACTGGTTCTGATGGAGTTTGGGTCTGATTCTGATGGAGGGTTCCTAACTGGTTCTGATGGAGTTTGTGTCTGGTTCTGATGGAGATTTGTTCCTGGTTCTGATAGAAGTTTCCTCCTGATTCTGATTGAGTTTGGACTTGGTTCTGGTGGAGGGTCCCTAACTGGTTCTGATGCAGTTTGGGTCCAGTTCTTGTGGAGATTTATTCCAGGTTCTGAAGGAGTTTGGACCTGGTTCTTAGAGTGGATGACTAACTGATCCTGATACAGAATTCCTCCTGGTTCTGAAGGAGTTTGGACCTGGTTCTGATAGAAGGTTCCTCCTGGTTCTGATTGAGTTTGGAACTGGTTCTGATAGTGGGTGACTAACTGGTCCTGATACAGAATTCCTCCTGGTTCTGATGGAGTTTGGGTCTGGTTCTGATGGAGGGTTCCTAACTGGTTCTGTTGGAGTTTGTGTCCGGTTCTGATGGAGATTTGTTCCTGGTTCTGCTGGAGTTTGGATCTGGTTCTGATAGATGTTTCCTCCTGGTTCTGATTTGAGTTTGCACTTGGTTCTGGTGGAGGGTCCCTAACTGGTTCTGATGGAGTTTGGGTCCAGTTCTTGTGGAGATTTATTCCAGGTTCTGATGCTTCTTGGAACTGGTTCTGATAGAGGTATCTTTCTGGTCCTGACTGAGTTTGGACCTGGTTCTGATAGTGGGTGACTAACTGGTCCTGATACAGAATTCCTCCTGGTTCTGATGGAGTTTGGGTCTGGTTCTGATGGAGGGTTCCTAACTGGTTCTGATGGAGTTTGTGTCCGGTTCTGATGGAGATTTGTTCCTGGTTCTGATGGAGTTTGGATCTGGTTCTGATAGAGGTTTCCTCCTGGTTCTGATTGAGTTTGGACTTGGTTCTGATGGAGGGTCCCTAACTGGTTCTGATGGAGTTTGGGTCCAGTTCTGGTGGAGATTTATTCCAGGTTCTGATGCTTCTTGGAACTGGTTCTGATAGAGGTTTCTTTCTGGTTCTGATTGAGTTTGGACCTGGTTCTGATATTGGGTGCCTAACTGGTCCTGATGGAGAATTCCTCCTGGTTCTGATGGAGTTTGGGTCTGGTTCTGATGGAGGGTTCCTAACTGGTTCTGATGGAGTTTGTGTCCGGTTCTGATGGAGATTTGTTCCTGGTTCTGATAGAAGTTTCCTCCTGGTTCTGATTGAGATTGGACTTGGTTCTGATGGAGGGTCCCTAACTGGTTCTGATGGAGTTTGGGTCCAGTTCTTGTGGAGATTTATTCCAGGTTCTGAAGGAGTTTGGACCTGGTTCTGATAGAAGGTTCCTCCTGGTTCTGATTGAGTTTGGACCTGGTTCTGATAGTGGGTGACTAACTGGTCCTGATGGAGAATTGCTCCTGGTTTTGATGGAGTTTGGATCTGGTTCTGATGGAGTTTTTCTTTCCATGTACTGATGGATCTTTTTGCCAGGTTCTGAAGGAGTTTGGACCTGGTTCTGATAGTGGGTGACTAACTGGTCCTGATGGAGAATTCCTCCTGGTTCTGATGGAGTTTGGGTCTGGTTTTGATGGAGATTTGTTCCTGGTTCTGATGGAGTTTGGGTCTTGATCTGATGGATGCTTGTACATGGTTCATTTATAGAATTGTTCAAGGTTCTTATGGAGTTTTTTGCCAGGTTCTGGTGGAGTTGGGACCTGGTTCTAATGGCTGTTTGTTCCTGGTTCTGATAGACGTTTGTACCTGGTTCTGATGAAGAATTGTACAAGGTTCCGATGGAAATTTTTTCCTGGTTCTGATAGAAGTATCTTTCTGGTTCTGACTGAGTTTGGACCTGGTTCTGATAGTGGGTGACTAACTGGTCCTGATACAGAATTCCTCCTGGTTCTGATGGAGTTTGGGTCTGGTTCTGATGGAGGGTTCCTAACTGGTTCTGATGGAGTTTGTGTCCGGTTCTGATGGAGATTTGTTCCTGGTTCTGATAGAAGTTTCCTCCTGGTTCTGATTGAGTTTGGACTTGGTTCTGATGGAGGGTCCCTAACTGGTTCTGATGGAGAATTCCTCATGGTTCTGATGGAGTTTGTGTCCGGTTCTGATGGAGGGTTCCTAACTGGTTCTGATGGAGTTTGTGTCCGGTTCTGATGGAGATTTGTTCCTGGTTCTGATAGAAGTTTCCTCCTGATTCTGATTGAGTTTGGACTTGGTTCTGGTGGAGGGTCCCTAACTGGTTCTGATGCAGTTTGGGTCCAGTTCTTGTGGAGATTTATTCCAGGTTCTGAAGGAGTTTGGACCTGGTTTTTAGAGTGGATGACTAACTGATCCTGATACAGAATTCCTCCTGGTTCTGAAGGAGTTTGGACCTGGTTCTGATAGAAGGTTCCTCCTGGTTCTGATTGAATTTGGAACTGGTTCTGATAGTGGGTGACTAACTGGTCCTGATACAGAATTCCTCCTGGTTCTGATGGAGTTTGGGTCTGGTTCTGATGGAGGGTTCCTAACTGGTTCTGATGGAGTTTGTGTTCGGTTCTGATGGAGATTTGTTCTTGGTTCTGCTGGAGTTTGGATCTGGTTCTGATAGAAGTTTCCTCCTGGTTCTGATTTGAGTTTGGACTTGGTTCTGGTGGAGGGTCCCTAACTGGTTCTGATGGAGTTTGGGTCCAGTTCTTGTGCAGATTTATTCGAGGTTCTGATGCTTCTTGGAACTGGTTCTGATAGAGGTATCTTTCTGGTTCTGACTGAGTTTGGACCTGGTTCTGATAGTGGGTGACTAACTGGTCCTGATACAGAATTCCTCCTGGTTCTGATGGAGTTTGGGTCTGGTTATGATGGAGGGTTCCTAACTGGTTCTGATGGAGTTTGTGTCCGGTTCTGATGGAGATTTGTTCCTGGTTCTGATGGAGTTTGGATCTGGTTCTGATAGAGGTTTCCTCCTGGTTCTGATTGAGTTTGGACTTGGTTCTGATGGAGGGTCCCTAACTGGTTCTGATGGAGTTTGGGTCCAGTTCTGGTGGAGATTTATTCCAGGTTCTGATGCTTCTTGGAACTGGTTCTGATAGAGGTTTCTTTCTGGTTCTGATTGAGTTTGGACCTGGTTCTGATATTGGGTGCCTAACTGGTCCTGATGGAGAATTCCTCCTGGTTCTGATGGAGTTTGGGTCTGGTTCTGATGGAGGGTTCCTAACTGGTTCTGATGGAGTTTGTGTCCGGTTCTGATGGAGATTTGTTCCTGGTTCTGATAGAAGTTTCCTCCTGGTTCTGATTGAGTTTGGACTTGGTTCTGATGGAGGGTCCCTAACTGGTTCTGATGGAGTTTGGGTCCATTTCTTGTGTAGATTTATTCCAGGTTCTGAAGGAGTTTGGACCTGGTTCAGATAGAAGGTTCCTCCTGGTTCTGATTGAGTTTGGACCTGGTTCTGATAGTGGGTGACTAACTGGTCCAGATGGAGAATTGCTCCTGGTTTTAATGGAGTTTGGATCTGGTTCTGATGGAGTTTTTCTTTCCATGTACTGATGGATCTTTTTGCCAGGTTCGGAAGGAGTTTGGACCTGGTTCTGATAGTGGGTGACTAACTGGTCCTGATGGAGAATTCCTCCTGGTTCTGATGGAGTTTGGGTCTGGTTTTGATGGAGATTTGTTCCTGGTTCTGATGGAGTTTGGGTCTTGATCTGATGGATGCTTGTACATGGTTCATTTATAGAATTGTTCAAGGTTCTTATGGAGTTTTTTGCCAGGTTCTGGTGGAGTTGGGACCTGGTTCTAATGGCTGTTTGTTCCTGGTTCTGATAGACGTTTGTACCTGGTTCTGATGAAGAATTGTACAAGGTTCCGATGGAAATTTTTTCCTGGTTCTGATAGAAGTATCTTTCTGGTTCTGACTGAGTTTGGACCTGGTCTGATAGTGGGTGACTAACTGGTCCTGATACAGAATTCCTCCTGGTTCTGATGGAGTTTGGGTCTGGTTCTGATGGAGGGTTCCTAACTGGTTCTGATGGAGTTTGTGTCCGGTTCTGATGGAGATTTGTTCCTGGTTCTGATAGAAGTTTCTTCCTGGTTCTGATTGAGTTTGGACTTGGTTCTGATGGAGGATCCCTTACTGGTTCTGATGGAGTATTGGTCCAGTTCTTGTGGAGATTTATTCCAGGTTCTGAAGGAGTTTGGACCTGGTTCCGATAGAAGGTTCCTCCTGGTTCTGATTGAGTTTTGACCTGGTTCTGATAGTGGGTGACTAACTGGTCCTGATACAGAATTCCTCCTGGTTCTGATGGAGTTAGGGTCTGGTTCTGATAGTGGGTGACTAACTGGTCCTGATACAGAATTCCTCCTGGTTCTGATGGAGTTTGGGTCTGGTTCTGATGGAGGGTTCCTAACTGGTTCTGATGAAGAATTCCTCCTGGTTCTGATTGAGTTTGGGTCTGGTTCTGAGGAATGTTGGACCTGGTTCTGATAGAAGGTTCCTCCTGGTTCTGATTAAGTTTGGACCTGGTTCTGATAGTAGGTGACTAACTGGTCCTGATAGAGAATTCCTCCTGGTTCTGATGGAGTTTGGGTCTGGTTCTGATGGAGGGGTCCTAACTGGTTCTGCTGGAGTTTGTGTCCGGTTCTGAAAGAGATTTGTTCCTGGTTCTGCTGGAGTTTGGGTCTGGTTCTGATGGAGCTTTTTGCCAGGTTCTGAAGGAGATTGGACCTGGTTCTGATAGAAGGTTCCTCCTGGTTCTGATTGAGTTTGGAACTGGTTCTGATAGTGGGTGACTAACTGGTCCTGATACAGAATTCCTCCTGGTTCTGATGGAGTTTGGGTCTGGTTCTGATGGAGGGTTCCTAACTGGTTCTGATGGAGTTTGTGTTCGGTTCTGATGGAGATTTGTTCTTGGTTCTGCTGGAGTTTGGATCTGGTTCTGATAGAAGTTTCCTCCTGGTTCTGATTTGAGTTTGGACCTGGTTCTGAGAGTGGATGACCAACTGATCCTGATACAGAATTCCTCCTGGTTCTGAAGGAGTTTGGACCTGGTTCTGATAGAAGGTTCCTCCTGGTTCTGATTGAGTTTGGAACTGGTTCTGATAGTGGGTGACTAACTGGTCCTGATACAGAATTCCTCCTGGTTCTGATGGAGTTTGGGTCTGGTTCTGATGGAGGGTTCCTAACTGGTTCTGATGGAGTTTGTGTTCGGTCTTATGGAGATTTGTTCGTGGTTCTGCTGGAGTTTGGATCTGGTTCTGATAGAAGTTTCCTCCTGGATCTGATTTGAGTTTGGACTTGGTTCTGGTGGAGGGTCCCTAACTGGTTCTGATGGAGTTTGGGTCCAGTTCTTGTGCAGATTTATTCGAGGTTCTGATGCTTCTTGGAACTGGTTCTGATAGAGGTATCTTTCTGGTTCTGACTGAGTTTGGACCTGGTTCTGATAGTGGGTGACTAACTGGTCCTGATACAGAATTCCTCCTGGTTCTGATGGAGTTTGGGTCTGGTTCTGATGGAGGGTTCCTAACTGGTTCTGATGGAGTTTGTGTCCGGTTCTGATGGAGATTTGTTCCTGGTTCTGATGGAGATTGGATCTGGTTCTGATAGAGATTTCCTCCTGGTTCTGATTGAGTTTGGACTTGGTTCTGATGGAGGGTCCCTAACTGGTTCTGATGGAGTTTGGGTCCAGTTCTGGTGGAGATTTATTCCAGGTTCTGATGCTTCTTGGAACTGGTTCTGATAGAGGTATCTTTCTGGTTCTGACTGAGTTTGGACCTGGTTCTGATAGTGGGTGACTAACTGGTCCTGATACAGAATTCCTCCTGGTTCTGATGGAGTTTGGGTCTGGTTCTGATGGAGGGGTCCTAACTGGTTCTGCTGGAGTTTGTGTCCGGTTCTGAAAGAGATTCGTTCCTGGTTCTGCTGGAGTTTGGGTCTGGTTCTGATGGAGCTTTTTGCCAGGTTCTGAAGGAGTTTGGACCTGGTTCTGATAGAAGGTTCCTCCTGGTTCTGATTGAGTTTGGGTCTGGTTCTGATAGTGGGTGACTAACTGGTCCTGATACAGAATTCCTCCTGGTTCTGATGGAGTTTGGGTCTGGTTCTGATGGAGGGTTCCTAACTGGTTCTGATGGAGTTTGTGTTCGGTTCTGATGGAGATTTGTTCTTGGTTCTGCTGGAGTTTGGATCTGGTTCTGATAGAAGTTTCCTCCTGGTTCTGATTTGAGTTTGGACCTGGTTCTGATAGTGGATGACTAACTGGTCCTGATACAGAATTCCTCCTGGTTCTGAAGGAGTTTGGACCTGGTTCTGATAGAAGGTTCCTCCTGGTTCTGATTGAGTTTGGACCTGGTTCTGATAGTGGGTGACTAACTGGTCCTGATACAGAATTCCTCCTGGTTCTGATGGAGTTTGGGTCTGGTTCTGATGGAGGGTTCCTAACTGGTTCTGATGGAGTTTGTGTCCGGTTCTGATGGAGATTTGTTCCTGGTTCTGCTGGAGTTTGGATCTGGTTCTGATAGATGTTTCCTCCTGGTTCTGATTTGAGTTTGCACTTGGTTCTGGTGGAGGGTCCCTAACTGGTTCTGATGGAGTTTGGGTCCAGTTCTTGTGCAGATTTATTCGAGGTTCTGATGCTTCTTGGAACTGGTTCTGATAGAGGTTTCTTTCTGGTTCTGACTGAGTTTGGACCTGGTTCTGATAGTGGGTGACTAACTGGTCCTGATACAGAATTCCTCCTGGTTCTGATGGAGTTTGGGTCTGGTTCTGATGGAGGGTTCCTAACTGGTTCTGATGGAGTTTGTGTCCGGTTCTGATGGAGATTTGTTCCTGGTTCTGATGGAGATTGGATCTGGTTCTGATAGAGATTTCCTCCTGGTTCTGATTGAGTTTGGACTTGGTTCTGATGGAGGGTCCCTAACTGGTTCTGATGGAGTTTGGGTCCAGTTCTGGTGGAGATTTATTCCAGGTTCTGATGCTTCTTGGAACTGGTTCTGATAGAGGTTTCTTTCTGGTTCTGATTGAGTTTGGACCTGGTTCTGATATTGGGTGCCTAACTGGTCCTGATGGAGAATTCCTCCTGGTTCTGATGGAGTTTGGGTCTGGTTCTGATGGAGGGTTCCTAACTGGTTCTGATGGAGTTTGTGTCCGGTTCTGATGGAGTTTTGTTCCTGGTTCTGATAGAAGGTTCCTCCTGGTTCTGATTGAGTTTGGACCTGGTTCTGATAGTGGATGACTAACTGGTCCTGATACAGAATTCATCCTGGTTCTGATGGAGTTTGGGTCTGGTTCTGATGGAGGGTTCCTAACTGGTTCTGATGGAGTTTGGGTCTGGTTCTGATGGAGGGTTCCTAACTGGTTCTGATGGAGTTTGTGTCCGGTTCTGATGGAGATTTGTTCCTGGTTCTGCTGGAGTTTGGGTCTGGTTCTGATGGAGGGTTCCTAACTGGTTCTGATGGAGATTGGATCTGGTTCTGATAGAGGTTTCCTAATTGGTTCTGATGGAGTTTGTGTCCGGTTCAGATGGAGATTTGTTCCTGGTTCTGATAGAAGTTTCCTCCTGGTTCTGATTGAGTTTGGACTTGGTTCTGATGGAGGGTCCCTAACTGGTTCTGATGGAGTTTGGGTCCAGTTCTTGTGGAGATTTGTTCCTGGTTCTGCTGGAGTTTGGGTCTGGTTCTGATGGAGGGGTCCTAACTGGTTCTGATAGAGTTTGTGTCCGGTTCTGATGGAGATTTGTTCCTGGTTCTGATGGAGATTGGATCTGGTTCTGATAGAGGTTTCCTCCTGGTTCTGATTGAGTTTGGACCTGGTTCTGATAGTGGGTGACTAACTGGTCCTGATGGAGAATTTCTCCTGGTTCTGATGGAGTTTGGGTCTGGTTTTGATGGAGATTTGTTCCTGGTTCTGATGGAGTTTGGGTCTTGATCTGATGGATGCTTGTACATGGTTCATTTATAGAATTGTTCAAGGTTCTTATGGAGTTTTTTGCCAGGTTCTGGTGGAGTTGGGACCTGGTTCTAATGGCTGTTTGTTCCTGGTTCTGATGAAGAATTGTACAAGATTCCGATGGAAATTTTTTCCTGGTTCTGATAGAAGTATCTTTCTGGTTCTGACTGAGTTTGGACCTGGTTCTGATAGTGGGTGACTAACTGGTCCTGATACAGAATTCCTCCTGGTTCTGATGGAGTTTGGGTCTGGTTCTGATGGAGGGTTCCTAACTGGTTCTGATGGAGTTTGTGTCCGGTTCTGATGGAGATTTGTTCCTGGTTCTGATTGAGTTTGGACTTGGTTCTGATGGAGGGTCCCTAACTGGTTCTGATGGAGTTTGGGTCCAGTTCTTGTGGAGATTTATTCCAGGTTCTGAAGGAGTTTGGACCTGGTTCCGATAGAAGGTTCCTCCTGGTTCTGATTGAGTTTGGACCTGGTTCTTATAGTGGGTGACTAACTGGTCCTGATGGAGAATTCCTCCTGGTTCTGATGGAGTTTGGGTCTGGTTTTGATGGAGATTTGTTCCTGGTTCTGATGGAGTTTGGGTCTTGTTCTGATGGATGCTTGTACATGGTTCAGGTATAGAATTGTTCAAGGTTCTTATGGAGTTTCTTGCCAGGTTCTGGTGGAGTTGGGACCTGGTTCTGATGGCCGTTTGTTCCTGGTTCTGATAGACGTTTCCTCCTGGTTCTGATGGAGTTTGGGTCCAGTTCTTGTGGAGATTTATTCCAGGTTCTGATGCTTCTTGGAACTGGTTCTGATAGAGGTATCTTTCTGGTTCTGATTGAGTTTGGACCTGGTTCTGATATTGGGTGCCTAACTGGTCCTGATGGAGAATTCCTCCTGGTTCTGATGGAGTTTGGGTCTGGTTCTGATGGAGGGTTCCTAACTGGTTCTGATGGAGTTTGTGTCCGGTTCTGATGGAGATTTGTTCCTGGTTCTGATAGAAGTTTCCTCCTGGTTCTGATTGAGTTTGGACTTGGTTCTGATGGAGGGTCCCTAACTGGTTCTGATGGAGTTTGGGTCCAGTTCTTGCGGAGATTTATTCCAGGTTCTGATGGAGATTTGTTCCTGGTTCTGATAGAAGTTTCCTCCTGGTTCTGATTGAGTTTGGACTTGGTTCTGATGGAGGGTTCCTAACTGGTTCTGATGGAGATTGGATCTGGTTCTGATGGAGTTTTTCTTTCCTTGTACGGATGGAGCTTTTTGCCAGGTTCTGAAGGAGTTTGGACGTGGTTCTGATAGAAGGTTCCTCCTGGTTCTGATTGAGTTTGGACTTCATTCTGGTGGAGGGTCCCTAACTGTTTCTGATGGAGTTTGGGTCCAGTTCTTGTGGAGATTTATTCCAGGTTCTGAAGGAGTTTGGACCTGGTTCTGATAGAAGGTTCCTCCTGGTTCTGATTGAGTTTGGACCTGGTTCTGATAGTTGGTGACTAACTGGTCCTGATACAGAATTCCTACTGGTTCTGATGGAGTTTGGGTCTGGTTCTGATGGAGGGTTCCTAACTGGTTCTGATGGAGTTTGTGTCCGGTTCTGATGGAGATTTGTTCCTGGTTCTGATAGAAGTTTCCTCCTGGTTCTGATTGAGTTTGGACTTGGTTCTGATGGAAGGTCCCTAACTGGTTCTGATGGAGAATTCCTCATGGTTCTGATGGAGTTTGTGTCCGGTTTTGATGGAGGGTTCCTAACTGGTTCTGATGGAGTTTGTGTCCGGTTCTGATGGAGATTTGTTCCTGGTTCTGAGAGTGGATGACTAACTGATCCTGATACAGAATTCCTCCTGGTTCTGAAGGAGTTTGGACCTGGTTCTGATAGAAGGTTCCTCCTGGTTCTGATTGAGTTTGGAACTGGTTCTGATAGTGGGTGACTAACTGGTCCTGATACAGAATTCCTCCTGGTTCTGATGGAGTTTGGGTCTGGTTCTGATGGAAGGTTCCTAACTGGTTCTGATGGAGTTTGTGTTCGGTTCTGATGGAGATTTGTTCTTGGTTCTGCTGGAGTTTGGATCTGGTTCTGATAGAAGTTTCCTCCTGGTTCTGATTTGAGTTTGGACTTGGTTCTGGTGGAGGGTCCCTAACTGGTTCTGATGGAGTTTGGGTCCAGTTCTTGTGCAGATTTATTCGAGGTTCTGATACTTCTTGGAACTGGTTCTGATAAAGGTATCTTTCTGGTTCTGACTGAGTTTGGACCTGGTTCAGATAGAAGCTTCCTCCTGGTTCTGATTGAGTTTGGACCTGGTTCTGATAGTGGATGACTAACTGGTCCTGATACAGAATTCATCCTGGTTCTGATGGAGTTTGGGTCTGGTTCTGATGGAGGGTTCCTAATTGGTGCTGATGGAGATTGGATCTGGTTCTGATGGGAGTTTTTCTTTCCTTGTACTGATGAAGCTTTTTGCCAGGTTCTGAAGAAGTTTGGACCTGGTTCTGATAGAAGGTTCCTCCTGGTTCTGATTGAGTTTGGACCTGGTTATGATAGTGGGTGACTAACTGGTCCTGATATAGAATTCCTCCTGGTTCTGATGGAGTTTGGGTCTGGTTCTGATGGAGGGTTCCTAACTGGTTCTGATGGAGATTTGATCTGGTTCTGATGGAGTTTTTCTTTCCTTGTACTGATGGAGCTTTTTGCCAGGTTCTGAAGGAGTTTGGACCTGGTTCTGATAGAAGGTTCCTCCTGGTTCTGATTGAGTTTGGACCTGGTTCTGATATTGGGTGACTAACTGGTCCTGATACAGAATTCCTCCTGGTTCTGATGGTGTTTGGGTCTGGTTCTGATGGAGGGTTCCTAACTGGTTCTGATGGAGATTGGATCTGGTTCTGATGGAGGGTTCCTAACTGGTTCTGATGGAGATTGGATCTGGTTCTGATGGAGTTTTTCTTTCCTTGCACTGATGGAGCTTTTTGCCAGGTTCTGAAGGGGTTTGGACCTGGTTCCTCCTGGTTCTGATGGAGTTTGGGTCTGGTTTTGATGGAGGTGTCCCAACTGGTTCTGATGGAGTTTGTGTCCGGTTCTGATGGAGATTTGTTCCTGGTTCTGCTGGAGTTGGGGTCTGGTTCTGATGGAGGGTTCCTAACTGGTTCTGATGAAGAATTCCTCCTGGTTCTGATTGAGTTTGGGTCTGGTTCTGAGGAATGTTGGACCATGGTTCTGATAGAAGGGACCTCTGGATTCTGAAGGAGATTTGGACCTGGCTCTGGTGAAGTTTTCTTCTTGGTTCTGATAGACTTTGACCTGGTTCAGATGGAGTTTGGACCTGGTTGTGATGAATGTTTCTCCTTGGCTCTTATAGAATTTGGACCTATTTCAGATGGAGTTTTGTACATGGTTCTGATGAAGATTTGTACCAGGTTTTGATAGTTTCCATCTGATTCTGATGGATTTTGGATAAGGTTCTGATGGAGTTTGGGTCTGGTTCTGATGGGGATTTGTTCCTGGTTCTGTTGGAGTTTGGGTCTGGTTCTGATGGAGGGTTCCTAACTGGTTCTGATGGAGATTTGTTCCAGGTTCTGATGCGCTAACAGCCTATATACAAAAGTCTATGAAATTGCCTTTTAAATTTAATCACTGTTGTCCAGCAGTTAGAACAGCACTACATGCTGTTTAAGTACTCAACACAAAATGGCCGCCAGTAGTTGCCTCCTATTAAGATGGTCAAAGGGTAGGGGGTCGGGTCAGGATTAGGCCATAGAAACGAATGAAAATGAATAGAAGTCAATGAAAAGTCCTCACAAAGA
This sequence comes from Girardinichthys multiradiatus, assembly GCF_021462225.1. NCBI lineage: Eukaryota > Metazoa > Chordata > Actinopteri > Cyprinodontiformes > Goodeidae > Girardinichthys > Girardinichthys multiradiatus. The sequence goes on from NC_061818.1 coordinate 19,767,685, forward strand.
TAGTAATCCATGAATTTGTGTGTGGGTGTGTGTGAGCGTGTGTGTGTGTGTGTGTGTCCGAGTATCAGACACGGAGTGAATGGAGGCAGAAACAAAGACAGAATCATATACAGACATAGACAGTAGGAGATACACAGAGCTATAAATAGAACAGTGAGGAATGAATCAGCCAATGGGCAAAGAGCGTCAGTGTAACTTGACACCTGCGGCATTTCTAATGCAGCACCTCACTATTGTCTCCCCCTGGCCTGGGCTTTTAACATGGAGGCGCATGCTCCTGAACTACCGCCCATAACTCGGAAACCGTAAGGGCTATCGACGTCATTCTTGGACCGTTTTTCTCAGAACGGACAGGGGAACGAGAATATTAACAAGTTTTTGCTGAAAATATAATATTAAAGGCAAAACACAAGGTGAAAAGAATGGGAAAAATTGAGAAAAACAGAAAAATGCCTGAACATGATCTCAAACAACGTCTAATAACTCGGAAACTATAAGGGCTATCGATTTGATTCATGCACCGTATGAATCAGCAGGCCTTGCTGAACAATCATGGAGCTTCTCAGGTTTCTACAAAAATCTGTCTGGGAGATGTTACCCTGTGAAAAAGTGTATAATTTTGACAATTTTTAAACTGGGTGAAGGTGAATTTTTCTCTCTCAAACAAAATTACGTCACGAGGAAACGATAAAAGGTATCCAAATAATTTTTGGACCGTAGGTATCAGCAGGGATCGATGAACAATCCTGGAGATTTTCAAGTGTCTACATAAATCCGTGTAGGAGATGTGACAGTGTAGAGAAGTGGAGGATTTTGAAAGTTTCCAATTTTAAGCGATTTTGGGAAGGACAGATTTGATACTCCTAAACAAACCTTTTTTATGACAAAACGATAAAAGGTATCAAAACAATTCCTTCACTGTGAGCGCCAGCAAGGTCTGAAGATAAATCTGCACAAGGCTCATGTCTCTACCTCGAACGGTTTACGAGAGGCGACGATTCGAATACATGTGACTTTAAGGATTTTTTGCTCTGATTTTTCCTGAAATCCCTATAGATTTCCTATAGAGGGTGTGTTGACTTTGTGTTGCTTCGGGGCGTGTTGCTGGAAAACTGTTTGTCCCACATCAATGAGGGTGACATTTTCTTAATCGCGAAAGAGCATCCTACGTTTTGATGTATAATTTGTATAGGTAGATTGAAAATTGAGCGAGTGAGGAGAGTTTGTTCGTTCTTTTTCAAGTTATTCAAAAACCTAGAGCATACACTCTAGCGACACGAACATTCCGTCATAGGATTACATTATAAAACTGAAAATCTGAAAAAATGTTTAAAAAGTTTGAAACCAAATTGTAGAAAAACTGTAAAAGATATCAAAAAGTTGAATTAAACAGTAATAGCAGAAGGCTGTGAAAGTATTTTAAAAGTTGAATGGTGTTTCTAGCTGAAAGTATGCGGAAGTAGTTAAATGGCAAAAACAGTGAAGTTTTAGCAGAATTTTTGCCATTTTCCATTCATTCCTATGGGAGCAAAAAATTCATAAAAAGCTGAATATTTTAAAAAGAATAAAAGGTATAAATACCAAAAGTCATAGCCGGAATGTCCTGAAAGGGCTGAATATTTTGAAATTTGAATGGTTAAAATAGCACAAAGTATGCAGAAGGAGAAGCGGTTCAAAAAGTGTACGAAAGCAACCAGAATAAGAATAATAATAATAAAGAATAAAGAGAAACAGGAACACTATAAGTGTGAATGCCTACTGCATTCACACTAATTAAACAAAATACATCAGTATGCAATAAAATGTAATGGTTAAAAGTTTTTAAGTTAAAATTGCTATTTTTGCTGAATCTGTTTTAATTCCTTAGGAGCCATGCCCCTTAGCCTTCCCCCTACTCCACAGAAATATTTTGGTCACCCTGCGCTGAGGGTTAAGAATGAGTAGCAAGGATGGAAAGGGCGTTCAGGTGCCTTGGTCTGTCTGAAGGTGAAAAGCCACTTTTAACATCAGTAAAGCTTGATTATTAGCATACAGTATGAAATCCTGTTGCCGAATATCATCTTATGTTTTTAACAGAGGAAGAATTTTATGCACAGGATACATTTGCCAGGCAGTCAATAGAAACTCTGTATATCGCTTGAGAGAGGGATCCTACCTTCCTCTGATAAGACAGGAACATTAATCATTGCATTGTTCTCTCATGTTGACAGCAAAACACCTGTTCAGCCATTTCTGCTTCATTTGTGTTAACAGACAGACCGAAGTTTAAAATCAGAACAAGCTGTTTCCATCAAGTTCAGATTCTTGCTCTGAGTCAAAGTAGTAACCATGACAAAGTGTGGATGAAAGCTTGATCCATGACTGATGTGGTTTCCTATGCAATGATGATTTCCTCTTTATCTTAACATATTTTATTCCATTATCTTTGCATTCACCCAGACATGTGCACATGACATTTTGACATTCCTTTTTCTCTGCTCTTAAGTGGAGTTCTGTTTACATAAAACTCAGAAAAAGCAGCAGGTACAGCACATGTTGCACACTCACACACATTGCAGTAGAGCTGGGGACTTTGTAAACAAACCCCAGCTGGTTTATCCTGCAGACACAAACTAAACAAAACACCGCAGAGCTGTTACACAATGCAGCACAACACCAGTGGGAAAAACTGCTGTTTATAGAGATCCCCGACCAGTCCTTAGGTTCTCATGTTCACTCAGCTCTCGTTAGCACCGCTCCTTATGCACATCCATCTTCCAGCTCAGGTTCTTTAATCCTGTAGAGGCCTTTTCTTTTCCGGTCACTTCCATCCAGCTATCCTTTACTTTCCTTTTTAAATCCCTATTTGCCTCTGTCCAGCTGCATATCAATTCATATTTCTCTCTTTTCATTCCCATTGCTGTCTCTCTCGCCCAGTCGGAAATGGTTACACATGCTCTTTTTCCATCTTGTTGAGCAACTTTTGAAGCATCTGCATGTAAGGGCAAAAATAAATTGACAATATCAGGAAAAATTTATTGTGGACAAGAAAGACATAGCAGTTTTCATAATTTTAAAATGATCCACATATGGATTATCAATTATCCTAATAGTGAGGTAATTTCAAAACTAGAGTTATACCACCTGAAGATGCTACACCCCAAAATGCACTAAGCTCCTCATTCTTTCACAAATGCTTGTAGAAGCAGTCTGCATGCCTAGCAGCTGGACTTTATACACCTGTGACCATGGAAGGGATTTGAAAACCTGAATTTAATTATTTGGGTGACTCACTACTTTTGGCAAAACTTTTTGTCAAAGTCAGAAAATAACTGCAATAATATATCTTATGATATCAATAGTCAGAGCAAATATGTAAAATTATAAAATAACTGTAACTATTACAAACTTGACTTGACCACGGCCCAAATTTGTGGAGGACCTATGAGGCTGAGGACAATAAATTGTTTTCTTAAAATAGCATTGCATATAACAATTACTTAGAATGCCTTATGCAATAAATGCACATTAGTCATGTTTATGGAGTTGAACATTAGAGATTTTATCAGCTAAACAGGTTTGCTGTTCTAACTAGCAAAACAACCAACATTTGTAGTGTTTGTTGAAACTTATTTCTCTTTTCTTTTTTTGTTACTATTTAGGATGTCTCCATTTTTACATTGGGGTCTACTTTTGCTCTCAAACTTCATGTAGGTGCTGAACCCATGAAACCTTCAGTTAAACCTAAAACAAAAACACAGTTTAATATGATTGGTCTGCTCATTGGTCCAAAACAGTCATCACTCCTGTTTTTGGTGGCAGGCAGATATAACGCAAATGTATTTGAGGCAGATAAGCAATAAAAGTAAAGCCTGGACAGCAAAAGTGGTACAGAAGCAAGTTTCATATCTAACTCCCTTCAGAGGGAAATTTGGCCTTTGGCGTTTCAAAGCTTTAGATGTGCAAAAAACTAAACCCCCAAAAAACTAAGCTGATTGTACAAAAGAGTGTTAAGTATGTTGTTAATGGACCCATTTTGTTGTATCATCACTAGTGGTTGAAGTGGATCGCATGTCCAACTGGTGGTGCCAGTGTAGGAGTAAAATTTTATATATGTAGTTTTCATATTTTATTCATTAAAAACTAGCATTACTTGGAATAACTGCCAAGAATCAGTTGTAATCAAACTTAAGTCACATTTAACTGGGCTGTGCACATTTAATCCTGATGATACTTTCTGTGCAGCCAGCTCAACTGAAATATAGTCAGTTCTATTATGTCTGAATTGGAGCTGCAAAAAAACACTGACTCATAATTCACATTTCAATACGTGAAGGTGCAACATTGCAACCCCAAAAGATTGCTTAGATGCAACACATGGTGGGATATCATATTAAAAATGCCATGAATTCAAATTCTACATGCCAGTAAAATGTTTGGCCATTTGGAAAGACAATGCCTTTCAATGCCTTCAATGACTACACTTAAAGTTGACAAAAAAGTGTTGGGAACATTGGGAAGTGCACAAATAAAGAAACAAGTCAGGAAAACACAGGTTAATCTTAATTGGTCGTTTCAAAACGTTTTCAATTTTCAGCAATTATATATATTACAATTAAATCTTTTTCTGATATCGTGATGCCCTAATTTGAAAACAATGTTACGGTCTTTTTCTTTGTTCTGTCACGTTTCTCACCTCTGATGTATACGTTTTTCTTTTACATCATCACCCTTATTTCAGAACTGGCTACATCTGTTATTAGAGAACCATATTGCTTTGCCTCAGGACTAAAAGAGAAGTGAATTGATTTATTAGAAGGTTTATCAGTTGATGTCAATCAGCTATGCTTAGCATGTAAAGCTGAAATCATTGCCCTACCTTCCTCACACATACACTAAAGTTTATTTGCATCAAATCAAAGACAGGTATACCAAACACTCAAACACACTCTTGCATGCCCAAACATACTTCATGGCATTGTGAGCCAACACTGAACCAGTGATCCTTAGCTGTGAAAGGGTTAACAGCAGTCACCATCTATGCATCACGGCAGGCCAGTGCTCAATTATTCAACAAGCTGAGATCCAGTTTCATCACCTGCCATTGCTACTGCCAGCAACCACTGCTAGGAAGGGAAATATACCCAGCTTTTATTTGCAGCTACACGCAAATTAAGCATGAAAGTCAATGTGTTGTCATTCCAGTTTTTATCACATTTTAACCTCAAACTGGCTCCACTGAGCTGCAAACAGACTCCTGTAAACACATGAGGTCATAGGTTTGTGATGCTTCTGTGCTTTTTAAACAGTGTGCAGGTATACATAAATATATAAAGGTTGCCAATACCAAGGTGTGTAATTAGATGATATTTATGATAAATATTTAATTTAAAGATAATTAAATTAGTATTTGAAATAGTAGGATGTGTAATTTTTTCATTCTTACACAGCATGTAATGATAAATGTCATCTTAAGGACCCTTTCTAGACAACAGATTATGCTCTTTTCAAATAAACTTGATTCTAATTTAATGCAAATTCAATTCAAATCAATTGAGTTCATTCTTAAACAATCCCATCAGAAGCTCAAATTCAGATCCAGTCACATACAGTTTAATCTATATAATAATGCAATACAGCTACTTTCAGTTGATAATATAATGTCAACTGGTAAAAAGTTATCCAAAAATGCCCAGGTGATCTTATCAAGTCATTAAGTTTTGTAGCAATCCCTTCTCATAAGGAAGAATGTGGCAACATCGGGAAAAACAATTTCCTTTCAACTGGAAGAAACCTCCAACAGTATTATTGGCCAACTGCCTCGATCAGGAGAAAAACACTGAAGTACTGAGCTATCTTTCTTTGGGGACGGAAAAACAAAGAGCACACAGAGTTAATGGCACAAATAGTTCTGTCAGCGGATTTGTCCAGGAATGAAGCAAAGTGTATTTGATTGTCTGGGAAACCAGAAGTCAGATTTGGGGAATCGCTTTGTTGGTTTGTGATGAACAGAAGAAAACATGCAAATATACAATAAAAGAGGACCGCATAAAAAGAAACACAATCAAATGCATAATGACAAGCCCATTGTTGTTAGAAAGTCAGGTAATTTTCTTATTTTTGCTGATATATTGTTTATGTCTTTAAACATTTCCAGCTTAGCCTCATGATCCAGTTCTAATTGCAAGTCTGAAAACCAGTTGGATGTAACTGTTTCTGATCTAAGATCTAAGATTGCACAATAAAAAATTATACTAATCTACAGCTTATTGATTAAAACAGTCTAAAAAAAAGACTGATGGCTAAAACAATGAATCAAATTAATCATGATTAATCAATTATTGAAACAATCGCCAACTAATTTAGTAATCGAATAATCAGGAACTGAAGTATACAGTTTTTGAAACATGCCATTTGTTCAAGGAGCAACCCACAGGAGCAGTAATTAGGCCAAAATTGTAAAAAAACAAAATAATTACATTTTGCATTTAAGTTAAAAAAAATCTTTGTAAATATGCTCTATTCAGAATTCATCAAAGTGACATAGTTTTAGCTTCACCTGATTCAGTTTCTGTAAAAAATGTCCTATTAAGCATCTTTTGCTCTCTGATTATTAATCAATTAATCGATAAAATAGTCGACAGATTAATCAATTAGCAAAATAATTGTTAGTTGCAGCCCTACATGGCGGTCACACTTAACTAGTAGTTTGAACGACAACACAAAACAAATATGATTTCATCGAAAAATCGGAATTGAGCATTAAGACCGGCAGTGTGAACGTGGCACAAGTGTTGTCAGTAGTGCTTGTCATTTCTAAGCTTCACCGTTTTTTACCATTATAGTTTTGGTCCTTTCACACCCAACGTTTTTGAGTGCAAAATGAGGTCATGGGACTTTTTTCTCCGATAAGGGAGAAAAAAGTCTCACAATTTGGTTTTATGTCTCTATTAAGCGAAATCCACTTAAGAGGTATTTTGGTTTGACCCAAGGTCCAGAATCTACTGGTCCCAACAAATTAATTGCAATAGGACGTAACACAAAATGTTTGGTAAGTAATACTCAATTAAATAAGTAATGAGAAGTTTAAGAGTATTAAATAGAAGTAGGATGGGATGAAATGGCAGCGCATAGGTACAAAATGGGGGTACAAACTTGGGAAGAGAGACATGTCAAAAAATGAACATAAAAGAAAAACCTGCCATCTACAATTTTAAGATATTCAAGAGAAATTATACACATGTATTGTGTGTATGTGGTGGTTTCCTCCACATGCTGTCCATCAGATTTACTGAAACAAAAGCTGATTGTGGCAGGACACAGAGGAATTTATGGTAAAGCACTACTTCCATTGACCGCTTATCCTCTCACTGTGCCCCAGCCGGGACACTGGGATCAGTACATGAAGGTGTGTATTGTTGGAAAAAAAACATTAGTTTTGTAGTGGGCGTGAAATATTCCATATACTGCAATTTTCTTAACAGCAAAGCAGTGTAATTTATCGACAGATGTTCCATGTGAGCTTGTTTGGATCTGCGTTGCAGGTTATTTTCCAGCGGCTCCTGCTGCATCTCCGCCCATGTGGGGCTCTGTTTTGAAAAGTGTCTGATGGTGATAACCGAAAGCTTTCCCTCATGACTTGAGGGTTTGCTGACAAAGGGGGAAAACTTTACATGTAAATTTTCTTCCTGTTGTCAAAATATTTATCTGCCAAAAAGCTGTTTCGACCACGTTTTCAACACTCACAGCTCAAACAAACACAGCGGTCTCATTCCATTACACTCCCTCTTGTTTTGAAAGGTTTCTTCTGTAACTTGAATCTCTTTGGTATAAACAAACTTTATCAGTGATTTTAATTAGCTTTTATCTGTGATATGTATTGACTATGACTGTTTAATTATTGTGGGAGACTTCAACATTCACATGGACAATCCTGAAGACATAAGTGCAATAGATCTATGTGACACTCTTAGAAATGTTGGTTTGACTCAACATGTTAAACAGCAAACGCACAAACAGGGACATATTTTGGATTTGATCATCACTAAGGGTCTAAACATTTCCAAGGTATCTGTAACTGATGTTGCCCTATCTGACCACTTTTCTGTTATTTTTGAAAGCATCATCTGCAATGACTCAGTTTGCCAAAGAGACATGATAAGAAAACGCATCTTTAAAGACAGTGCTGCTGAAACCTTTAACCAGATTTACTCTTCTACCTCCACTTTGCCCTGTAACACTGTAGATGAGTTGGTAGATAACTTTCATTCTAAAATCTCAGACATTATTGATTCAATTGCTCCAATTAAAGTGAAAGTCGTTTCTGGGAAGAAAATGTCTCCGTGGAGAAGTGCTCCACCAGTCAGAAGTGAAAAAAAGGAGTGTCGAAAAGCTGAACGCAGGTGGCGAAAGACTGGACTCCAGGTTCACTATAACATCTATAAAGAGAGACTATACAGATATAACCTACAACTGAAAAATGCAAGGGAATCTTTCTTTTCTGAGAAGTTTTCCCTTCTAGAGCTAATAACTGGTTGTGATAACTGACAGAGTCGTTCACATCATCACTGGTTTTTAGCCCACTCCTCTGCAGAATGGTTTCAATTCAGCTACATTAAAGGGTTTTCGAGTGGGAATAGTCTCTTCAAGCATCTCAGTTGGATTTAAGTTTGGCAATCAGGTCTCCACCAGAGCTGATTATGTGGAGATCAAGCCAACGTTACTAGAAGAATAACAAAAGTAAAGTGTAACTTAACTCTGTGACAAGCTCAGAGGGTCTGTGAGATGGCACAAGCCCCACAGGGGTGATTAGTAGGATTCAGCTCAGCATTGGGAGGCAGTCAGAGGTTAAACTGGCAGACACTCATGTCTCCCCACATAATGACTCCCAGCTGTGTTGCTCTCAGCATTTACGTTAGTACTCCACTTTTCCTTACCAGCATGTCTTACTGGAAACTTCTGTCATCTTGATTTCCCATCGTAAGTGCTCTCTCTCTCTCTCTGCATATCTGTTTATCTGTCTGCTGTCTTTCTTTGGCCTCTACTTGATCTTTTCATTTCTTCAACTCTCATTCTCAACCCTCTCGCTGCATCTAATTTTCCAACCCTCCCACGTACTTGACTCTCTCTCCCTTCTTGCTTATTGCCTTCCTCATCTCCCTTACTTTCTGTATGTTTTCCTCCATCAACCAGATCCCAGAATACTTATACATTTGATTAAAAAATCTATTTTTTCTCTCTCTGTCCTGCAACATTCAGTCTTATAGCCCAAGCCGAGCACTTCTTCTGCAGCCAGGAAAGAGAGGATGTGCAGGGACTCATGGGAGAATAATTGATCTGGATTGTTCTATTGTCTTTCTCCATTTCAGGGCAATCTTCCCAGATCCCTGCTACCCAAGAGTATTTGTTGCCAGAAACAAATTATATGTTTCTGAATGTCTTTTTTGTAGTGAAGAATTGTAATGGGGGTATCTACTTTTATTTTAAGTGAAATGACTTTAAAGCAACCTAGGCAGAGGATAAAGTAAAGAAAAGTCACTGATCATTGATTGAATGCTATTTTCAGTAACTATCTCTTGTCAACATGCTTCTGTACCTTCATCTCCTTGTTTTTTTCCCTCCAAGCCTCCCTACATATGTATTTTTAGCTTGAACAAGCTGTCCTCCGGCGCAAGCTTCACATATGGTCCAGAAACAGTAGTAACATAATAAAATATAGAAACGGCCCACATCATGTGTGCTGTCCGGTTCATGTGAACTCTTGCAGGTACCTGTGTGTTACACCTCACTGTTATTATGAGAGTCGGGCACATTTCATCCCCGGCTGTGTAGGTGGTAAATCAGCATGATTATGCCGAAGAGCTCGAGGCACAATTAATCTGGTTCTATAAATGTCATCACCCAAGCTGGCAGAACTGTTAGCAATATGCTGCAAATGGAAAGAAACAAAAAAATAAATAAATAAACACACTCTTTCAGGATACCAAACAGTTCATTCCAAGCAAAAATAAAACCAAAAACATGAAAAGAGGAAATATGAACATCTAGCACTAAATAGTCTATATAATTATACAAAGCAAATCATAGTATAATATAGTGACTATAATTGTGTGAAAATCTGCTATTTCACACTAACTTGTGAAAGATGTGGTCCACCTTCAGTATAAAAACTATTGCAGGCATGCAGAACTCACATGGTTACACTCACGTCACCTGGTTTAGATAATTAATTAATTATATTAATAATTAATTTAAGAAAATAAAAATTGCTGGTTGTTGCGGGTTTTCAGAAACACCCTTAATGGAACCTAATGAAAAGTAATTCATGTTTTGCGTTTTTTTGACTTGAACCTAGTGGCTTTTTACACAGATGTAGGCCAAGTCTTTACACTCCAGTGGCCCTACTTTAGAATATAATTTTGAAAACAGGTTTTGAAAAATTTTTTAATGGGCAAAGCCTCCCTGAACAGAATTAACCTATCAAGAACAACCCTAAACTTTGCAAAGTGTTTTCTCATTTCAAATCTAAAGCGCTTGGTGAAGGTGAATTTTGTTTGGAAAACGTATGCTGAAAATGTTCCCCTGATCAGCTGCATTATGATAACATAGAGCTCGGTTTAATGTGCCTTCAGCTAAAGTCAGGGCTCCCTGATTCTGCAGGTTTCAGCTAACACAGTACATGCATACCTGCGAGAGGCTAGCCCTACAGCTCTTTAACTCTGCCTGGGCTTTGTGTTTTTACTGGGAAACATTATGGTTATGCTATTTGAGGGTTGTATTAAAGCTTTAAAAGCATCTCTCACAGAGGCAGCAGTGGTAAAAACACCATGATGTGTTTCAGTATAACTGCACAACTAAATGTATCTATAAAGTGATTCAGCCAGAGATTCAGCCATCAATGTTTTTTAGCTTTTTAAAGTAAGCTATGAGTAGCAGGAACATAATTTATTTAAAAAAATGTTGATTGGCATGGGAAACTGATTTAGTCAAAAACATTTTTTCCAGGAGGCTTCAACAGAGGTGGAAACTCGGTCTCAGCCTCAGGACCAGTCACCTCCCCAGGTCGACCCGTCTAAGCTCACTCCACGTCTGTGCCACCTGAGTCGGTCTGCGGGGGGCTATGGCTTCAACCTCCACAGTGAAAGGTCACGGCCCGGTCAGTACATCCGCTCCCTTGACCCGGGTTCACCCGCCGAACGAGCCGGACTGCGACCACAAGACAGGCTAGTTGAGGTAGGAGAGAGACATTTAAAAGGAGCTGTTGTGTTAATATGAGTGACTTATATCTATAAAAGTTTGTTTAAGATGATATTCATATAGAGCAATCCAGTTGCCATTTAATAATTTCTTGTTCACACATGACGAGAACAAGTGGGGTAAAAAGATTTAACAGAGGAATTACAATGCTTTGCATAGGTATTCATACCCCTTTAACCTTTTTAACTTTTGTCACATTAAACCACAAACTTTAATATATTTTATGAGGATTTAATGTGATAGACCAACAGAAATTCCTTCATGATGGTGAAGATAAAGAAAATCGATACATGGTTCTCAAAAGTTTAAAAATAACAATCTGTAGAGTGTGACACACATTTGTATACAGCTTCCCTGAGGCTGTCTTTTGTAGAACCACCTTCGCTTCAGCTTCAAGTCATCTGGGATGTGTCTCTATCAGCTTTGCACATCTAGAGATGGAACATTTTCTTCCTCTTTGCAAGACAGCTGAGTCTCAGTCAAACTGGATGACGACCCTCTGTAAACATACATTTTAAAGTCTTGCTACAGATTGTGAAATGGATTTGGGACTGAATATGTTTCTAATCTAAACTATTCCAGCTCTGGGTGTATGTTTAGGGATGTTTTCAAGCTGGAAGGTGAACCTCTGTAGGTTCTTTATCCAATGGCTCTGTTCTTGTCACTCTTCCATAAAGGGCAGTTTTTTTAGAGTGCACAACTAATAATTGTCCTGTCGATAGATTCTCACCTCCACCTGAAGTGTGGATCTCTATAGCTCCTCCAGGCCACAATGGACCGACTAGGTGCTTTTCCTATTGATGCTTTTCTTACTGAACAGTCTGTTATCTGACAAAGAGTGGGGTATTGTTTTATAGCATAACCTCCACAACATCCTCCCTGACCTGTCTGCTGTGTCCTTTGGTTTTCATAAGGCTCATTGTTCACTAATGTTCTCTAAAAAAACTTTGAGGCCTTCAAAGAACAGCACTATTTGTACTGAGATTAAATTACACACAGATAGATTCAGTTTAGTACTTGACCTCTAAAGGTGATTGCTTGCCGTGGATTTTATTCTGTAGTATCAGGATAAAAGCGTCTGGATACATTATGAACGCTTCACCTTTCAGATTTGTATTTGTAAAAAACTTTGAAAACCATGTATAATTTTGTTTCCACTTAATTATGCACTACTTTGGTTTGGTCCATCACATAACATTCCAGTTAAATACACTGAGGTTTGTGGTTGTAATGTGACAAAATAAATGGAGAAAAGCTCAAGGCTTGAGAATACTCTTTTATAGCACTCTCAATAACCTATTTTGTGCTCAACATTTGCATTTAGTTTTTGAGTTATCACTTTAAGCTTTCTGTCCACAGTATCCTTACTGAAAAGTGTGTTGGTAAGTGAAAAGGATCCTCCAAAGCAGAGATAGATGAGAAAGATGTCAAACACAACACACTCAGTGAGAAAAGTGGCGGTGCACAAATGTCCTTGACTGACAGGAAACCTTAGAGATGAATGACAATAAGATAATTATTTGTTAATGATACTGGGCTTAACTGGTTTGTGTTGTCTCATAGAAAATCCTATGAGACAACTGCTGTCTCCCCTGAATTAAGTCTCCATGAACTGCAGGCTTCTGTGCTTGCACTCCTGCTTTTTGCTTGTGACATAATTTGCACAGAACCTTTCATTCGATTTCATGTAAATAAATAACTTCTTACACTTAAGAACACGTTGCACTCTCTTCCCATGTTACATTAAAAATGCCTGTTCTAAAACTAAAAGATTGATATCCAGTGGGTCCATAAAAGAATGACTTACTTGTACTATTTTCTAAAATGCCAAAGAGTTTAATGAAGAAAAAGAAAGACGATGATGGGATATGTTGCATAGGAGTAAAGACTCTATTAATGTCTCAGTCAACTGCACAATCATGGTACCTTCAAATCAGCAAAAGAATTGGAACTCTAGTAGAAAAAAATCATTTTAACAGAAACTTGAACCCTTTTGCATCTGAGAGTAAACGCATAATCGAAGTAAACACATCCATCATTCCCACGGCCTTTGGTTTCCTGGGAAGAACATTACGGTCCAGGACAGGTCACAGAGCAATATGCACACAGGACACTAAAACCTCCCTAATTATAAGTACAATAAAAATCATTTAGATTCAGTCCATGTAAACAAGCATGCAGATGAGTATGCACACTTTACCATTTATTTCTAATTGATCCTCTTGCTTGATTGCAGTGCTTTGTCCAATCTGATGGCATTTACTCAACATAAATGTCTAAAACTCCTGGAGATGCTTAGTTGTATTTAAAGGAAATAAGCTGTGCAGCAAAGCTGTGAAAGTCTTGGGGACAATCTGGTAATCACAATAACACACTTAGAATCAGAGGAAGCTTGTGTTTTGCGGCCTCACTTGAACATTAGTTAGCTGGTAACAATCTGTGGGAATATCCTGTAGCAGGTCACCAATGGCAACAAATGTCCACTTCTCTGACATGCTTCTATTTAGAAATAAAATATGGCGCAACAGTCGTTCAGGTTATGACCAGTTGCTTAATGTTGAGTAGGCCGCATGAACTCCTCTACAAGCTGTGAATAGTTTATTATTTATTTCTAGGAAGTTGCAAGACAAGACATTCATTTATCGCCCTTTTAAAGAGCAGATCTCACAGATCCTCACTTTGAAAGGGCTCAGGAGCTTTAAGAAGCCAAGTCAGCCACTAAAGCTTGTTGTGCTCCATTGGTTCTGAACTTTGCGTCCTCTTGAAACCAACGTATTAAGCTGTCATTCAGTGCAGCTTCTCAGCAGCATTGTAGGCGTGTAGTATCTGTTAAGAGAAGGTCTACACTAAATAATTTTTTTCCGAAATTGACCCAAAGCATTAGAACACCCGCATACCGCTCTTTCCATAATGCTTATGGTGGCCATGTATACCTCAGGTGTGCAGCTCTTTCCCCAGCATGACCTACAGTAGCTCTTTTACTCTTCTAGACACTTCCCTCCCCTGTGTGCACTCTGCATCCATGAGTAGGTTGCACCCTGGTCTAATGGCGCAATTATCGATCTGGCAATATGTTATAACTACTCAGATTTGTATTTTAGAGATTTGTGATAGTTATCTCTTGGAAATTTCTCTATGTAGATACCAAATATCAGTGACCCAATTCTCCATTTTGCAGATGGAATAAAAAATCCACCCCTTTAAGTGCTTATTGGTCAGCCTATGTTTAGCCTAAATGTCAGGTTTTGATTGATTGATATGCATTTATTTGATTTGTTTCAGTTTTTTCTATGTAAATGCAAACAGTTTGATGTTTTGACTCTAAAGAAGGCTACAAGCTGAAACACATTGCTCTGTCAATGAAGTTGGTTTCAAAGTACTTCATCTGTTGCAGGAGTCCCCACATACACGGATATTTATATTATATCCCATGGAGGCAGAGAGCCATAGATTACTTTCTTGTTCTACTTGTCCTGTCTTGGCATTGCAGGCATACCATATAGAGAAGCTGATTGCCTTCATGTGCCTGGGACGTTTTGGTCTTGAAATAATCTCTCAACATAAAATCCTAACTGCATGATTAACTTTAGTAAATCAAGGATGGATCCAGCACAAACGTAGACAGGCAACATTGCTGTAATACTACCCTGTTTTGTATGAAATTCAACCATTCATATTATCTGTGTATGGGTGGGTGGGTGGATGTGTGCTAATTTGTCACCTGGAGGTGCACAGTTGTTAGAATGGTGAGACAGTAGAAAGCCTCAGCACCTAAGAGCAGCAAAGGACAGGTGGACTTGGTTCTGGAAGGCAGCAGCAGGCCCAAGCAGACAGACATAGAACACATAGAACATAGACATAGAACATAGAGCAGCCATGTGGCCTACACAAAGGTATGTCATCAGTGAAGCACAGGTACAGCAGCCCCTAGGCCGAAGAGGCCCCCATGATGCCACCAGATACCCACAGCCATAATAACATCTATTTATATAATAATGAAGAGCTTTTATAGCAGGATGTATTTTGCTGTATTTTGTATTTATTTTCACATTTTAGAACAGAAAGCGTATTTTGTTTGAGATTATTAAATGTTCAACACTTTTATCTTGATATAATAGTTATGCTTTAAAACCTAAAAACTTATTGAAATCTGATCCGATGCTTGGGTGGTGTGTTTATGTGTGTACATGCTGTGATAATTGGAGTTGTCTCTGACCGTGTACCTAGAAAATCACAGGTGTTATCTGTCAGCAGCTTGTTAGAGAGCTGAACAACCATGAAAAGCTCTCCCTGTCTGCCGCTCATCATCTTTTTCTCTCCCCCCACGCCCCATTACACTGGAGTTGTGTCAGCAATGAGTGTTGTAAAGGCCACTGTGACAGCTCAGCTTTCTGCCAATGCTTGGCAGAAGCCCTGACGCCAGTGAACACCTCATCGGTCTCTGCTGTAACAGAGCGCGCTCTGAACCTCTGAAATCTTTGAGCTTGATATGAAACATCACATGAATATGCACCTCTCAGGCTATTTTTGTTTGGGGTTAAGTAATGATACAGCCTAACAGGGATTTCACATCTACATTTTAATCAGTTCTTTTTATTACTTTGTGGGATTCATTTTAGTTAAAGACTTGAGGCAAGTCTCAGCAGATAATGAAAACCAGCAAATAGTCCTTGTTTCTGTAATTTGACATTTTTACTTTCATTTTGTTTAACTACATTTTTGTCTAGAATATTTTATTTTTACTACAGTTAAATGTCAAATTTTATAACTATTCAAGTAAGTCAAATAATATTTTGGATTAATTCTTTAACTTTTGGTAAACAGTGCAGCAGTTTTTCTCATTTCACTTTAATTCTTATGCATGGAACTAATTCTGTGGTGTAAATAATAAAATTATAAAAATAAAACAACAATAATAATATTAAATGAAAAATATTTTTAATAATTTTATTTTGCTTTAGTTCCCAGACAGTAGAAAAACATTAATAACAGATTAATTCCCAATTAGTTATTTTCCAACCTTGCAAATTGTTTAAATTGAAAAATCATATTTCAAAAATCAGTTTAGGAATTAATTAATTTAAACAATAAATATATAATAAAGAGTTGGACAGCTTTAATATGTATTTATATTAGGGCATTTGTTCCTATTTAGCCTGAAAAATTCATACATTTCCTTCTGTTCATCCAAGATTGGTCACTGGGAGTGAGAGAGCAGTCACTGTAAATCAGGGTTTTAACCATTTTCTTTAGCGTAACCCTAAACCTGTGCTAACCATGTGATTAGTGTTGTTAGCATAGTTATCCTTACTAAAACAGCAGCTTCTGTGTATTCCTGAAAGAAGTTAGATTCCTACATTAACCCCATTAACAAAGCATGTTTGTTCTGTTCAGCCTTTCTGTTGTCTGCTTAAAGTCCGGCTCTCTTGCAGCCTTAATGAACAACAGACATGTCTCAACATCTCATAGAGTTCAGTTTCCTTTAAGCTCCTGTGCTTCCTTCATCTTCATTTTAATCACTGCACTGATACTGAAAATAGCTAACTTCTGAAGAAGGAAAACTTTATTCAAGAACACTTGAGTAAAGTATTTTTCCCTCAGTAACAAAGCCCACATCAGTGTTTTTTTTTTTTTTTTGCACAAGCTTGTAGCTCTCAGGTAAGCTGCATTCACTGATTGAAAAAGGTTCTGGTTTTTGAGATTCTGAACAACCAATCACAGATCAAGTACTTAGCAAGTTTCTTTGCATGTCTGCTAAAACATCTTTCTAACCAAATTTAGACATCGGTAGGGATGCCTCTATGTGGAAAGCCTCTCACCTTTCTTTATGGGGTCAGGGGATATACCTCGGACAGCTGCGTCGAGGAGAGGTCATCGACACATGTGGGACACCAGCTTAGTACACCACGCGATGCACTAGAAACTTTCACCTTTTAACCACATGTACGCATTTAAAGGGAAATAAAAAGGGTGTCCATTAACATTAAGTTGCTCAGGGCGTTTGCTGCGTATGACAGCTTATTGAACAGTCCTCTCTCTCATATCTTGTTTTCTGTGTTCTTTGTTCCTTTGTGAATCTAACACAGACCGAATAGTCAAAAGCCTCTCTCTCATGTGTCATGTTCGCAGATGTGCAGATCTGTTGGAAAGTTCTGGTTTTGATCCCCACATCAAAAAAGAGAAAGTACCTTTATTTTTAAACTCCATGAAGTGAAACACACACACATGAACACACACATTTAGTATTAAGAGGTTCCCTGAACACTGGTCCCATGGGAAATTGGCTTGTGTTGTGTTCCTAGATGATGTATTAATTAACCTAGGGGGAAGAGAACAGTGTATTGTCCAGTGAGGGTTGGACCATTAATGAAGTCAGTGAAACACAGCACAACACCTGTTGTCGGCCCAATACAGAGATCTATGTTCTCTCTGTACGGACCTGTCTGTCCCACTGTGTGACCGAAGGCCTGTCTGTAAGGTGTCGCATTTTCCATCTGTTGACATTCTGCAATTTCATTGGTTGTCCAGTGTTTTCCTTGCTACTCTTTCTCTCTAGTTTCCTTTTACTTTGCTTTTTCGTGTGTCTGCTAAATGACCTATTTATTCTGTCATAAAATCGATTTAATTTCTTTAAGTCTCCACTTCTGAATTAGACAAAATACAAGGTTTTTCCCTTTCTACATCCTTTTCTCCCACATCCGACCATAAGCGATGAATTTTAAACAAATTCGCGATCAGCAAAGTGACACCTGACACCTGAGCCACAGCCAGAGCTCAGGAGAGCCATCAATAATTGATAGCGTACCAACAACAGGAACTTGCTGTTTTGTGACACAGCCTGCTGAGCACCCACAACGGTCTAGACAAGGCTGCTGAAACGCAGCGTCCAGATAAGAGCAAGTGAAAACAAACCAGTTAGGGGCAGAGGTAAGGGAGATACTGTGTTTTCTCTGTGCATTTCACCCTTTCTGTTAAGGCTGCAGTCACATCTGCATGCACTCCTTCAACAGTGCTGTAAATCCATTGTCATTCAGTGTAAATTCAAAGCAAGAGTTCAAAAGTGTGTAAACGTGTGCCTGCTCCTTGAAAAAACTTGGTTTTATGAGCAATTGCTGGGTGGTCTCTTGGCTCCCTCTTGTGGATCAATTAGGAAACACATGTACCCAATAAATGTAGCGTGGCTTCCAAACTGTTTCATACCCCTGAAACATCTGCATATTTTGCTACCTTTGCTACCTACAATCACAGATTTCAGTGCATTTATTGGATTATTATATGATGGACCAACACAAAGTATTTAGTAATTTAAATAAATCAAAGCAAACTAATACTAACTAATGGTTTCTTTTTTTATGAAGATCTGTGTGGATCTGTATTTAGTCCCCCTGAGTTATTACTGTAGTTAATACTGTACGGCTTTTTTGAGAATGTTTCTAACAGCTTGGCACATCTACAGACTGAATTATTTGACCCATTCTTCTTTGGCTCAGGGTCAGTCGAATTGAAGAAGAAGTCTCCGTGGACATCAATAGTGAAGTCATGCCACAGATCCTCAGGTGGACTAAAGTCTGGACTTTGACTCGGTCATTACATGAACATACTTTAATCAAAACTATTCCACTGTAGATCTGGTCCCAAGTCTTTTGTGGCCTCTAACAGGTTTTCTGTACTGAAAATAGGGTAGTATGTTCATGGTGATGTGCTGTGCTAGTTTACTACTGATGTAGTTTTACATCAGTCCAAATTATTACATTTTGGCCTCCTCTGAACTGAGGACCATATTTCCTATATTTGCTGGGTCTCCAACGTAGCTTGTGGGTTAAACATATCAACAGCATTCTCCTTGACCTGTTTGCTGTGACCCCTGGTCTCCGTGATGCTTTGTTCACTAATATTCTCCAGCAGACCTCTGAGGCATTCACAGGACCGCTGGATTTATACTGAGAGTAAAATAACAGAGGTAGAAACCTTTTTAGGTGACTTCTGAATGTAACTGGTTGTGTAGGATTTTGTTCAGGGGAATCAGAGTAATGGGGGCTGCACAACTGTATTTGCGATGCAGTGTACACCGTTATTTTCAGGTATTTATTTTTAAAACATTATGATATACTAGATATACTATCTGTTATTTTAATTTCACTTCACAACTATTCAGCACATTGTGTTGATCTATAATGTAAAATACAAATAAAGGTTTGTGATTGTTATGTAATAAAATGTGGTAAAAATCAAGGGGTATGAATACTCTTGCAAGTCAGTGTAAAAACTTTCTGAGTTAGACTCAACCAACAGTATTTAAAAATCTGCATCATTTTCACAGAAAAAAATCTCTTTATTTTCTGTTGTTGTTTAGGTGAACGGTGTGAACATTGAGGGCATGAGGCACACAGAGGTAGTGGCCTTCATAAAGAAAGGCGGAGACGAGACCTGGCTGCTGGTGGTGGATCCAGAAACGGACGAACACTTCAAGAGAACAGGAGTGGTCCCCACAATCAGCCATGTCAACGGTGGGAAAGGCTGAATGTCAAAAGTATTCGAGATATTGATGGTGGCACTTACTTTGTAATTAAGATTCATGTTAAAGTGTCACTCATCATATTAGAAAGGATTAAAAATAAATTAGGAACACTGTTTTGCAATTAGATGACTAAGAATGAATGAATAAGGTCTTTGCATCAAAATTGCACAGATTAGAGTAGTAAAAGAAACAACAATTTTTATGTTTTGCCTCTCTTGTCATTTTTCTTTTACCAGATTATGATGGTCCTTCCATATCCAACGGTTCCCCCAGCCCTCAGATCAACGGCAGCTCCACCACACAGTCCATCAGGTCAACGCACTCAGACCTCAGTAGCCAGGGCAACAGTACGCAGGTCGGTGGGGAAACTCACACACGCTGTTCTGCTTTAAAGTCTGAACCCTAAACCTTCACCTGCCTGTGTTTTCAATTTCCTATGACATCTAGCTAGCCGACGACGATGGCAGCCAGCTTATGGACCCTTTCGCTGAAATCGGTCTAAGACTCAGCGCCACGGCGGCGGAGGAGAAGATGAAGATCCATGCCAAGGAGAAGAAGAAGGCGCCACAGATGGACTGGATGAAGAAATACGAGCTGTTCAGTAATTTCTAAGACTAGTTTCTTGCCTTGTGAGTCTTCAGAGACCAAAGGATAGCACTCTCTAGTTCCTTCCAAGATGGCCCAAACAAACAATGAGTTTTTGGACTTAAATCTGACTGAGACTTTTAAACAGCTAATTTGTTAAAAATCAAACTTCTCTTAAGGAATGGTCGTATACTCAGATGAGAATAATCCCAACAAGCGAGAGACAGATTTTCTCCCTACCCATCGCCTTTTCTCTAAATGAACTATTTGATTCACCCCCCTCCTCCGAGGGACACACAAAAGCAGCTATTTTTATATTTAAAAACCATAAACAAGGAAAAATAAGGAGCATCTCTTGGTGGAAAGCCTTTTAGAGAGGTTACTGGACACTGTGACACGAATGATTAACTTTGTGGGAGTTTTCATTTTTTCCAAATCAGCCTGAGGAAGCCTGAAGCAGGCAGAAGAATCACTGTGAAAGACTCTGCACCTCCATCCCATGCAGAAAATGTTCAACCAAGAAAAGAAGGCCTTTGTATTCTGTCTTACATGAACTTTTACATCTAGTATATCGTCATTAATCACCAGCATCTTTAATGTAGATCATGAAACATTTAAAAGAACTGCTTTATGCTCCAATCACCCATAACTCCTTATCAGAAGAGCTCGAGGAGACGCATGCATGATAAAGAGAGTGACCACTAACTTTTAAAGTTTAGAAGGGAACACTGGGAAGGAGCTCTTAGTTTATAGACAGGATGTGATTTAATGCTTTCTGTTTACAGCACAAAAGCAGAAGCATTTTTGAAGTTATTAAACTAACCCAATACTATTTAGATGTACTTAAGAATATTTCAGAAAACAAAAAGTGGAAGAAGTGAGAGAGTTTGGAAAAATGAAGGCAACTTAAAATTAGACTCGAAGTGGTTTTAATGCAGGATGTTTCATGTGTCGAAACATTTTGTTTGTGTTTTTTTAACAACTTGTGGAAGCAACATTTAATTGCTGGCCAAGTAGCACTCTACTAATAATTCAGTATTAATTATTATTATTTTTCTTTTATATTAGACATGTGCAGCAGATAAGATTGTGAAGACAACACATTTTTCTTCGTCACTAAATATCTGGAATCCACCAGGTGAAAAGCCTTAGAATAAATGTAACTTTTATTGCTGTATCACTGAAAAGTTGAATCATATTTAGAATAAATGAGTTTCTATTTTCTTATGTCATAACACAGAGGCTCATTTCTAGGCTGGACGAGGACTCATATTTATAATGCCCCCATTTATTGGGGAAAGGATGGTAAAAAAAATCTTCAATCCTCAGCGTTAGAGAATGCAGCAAAGACCTTGGGGTCACCAAGTGTCGATAACAATCATTAGATACCATCTACATACCAACAGGTGGTCTGAGAGGCAAACCAGGAGAAATCCTCCTCTATTCCACTATCAAGGATGTAAACATGTGAAGTTTGCTTAACTCTACAGCAATCTTGACTAAAACTGTGTGCTTTGTTCAGATGAGACTAACGCTGCATTTGAGTTGTTTCAGAACTGAGAGATCGCAGCTGCAGACACTTCAGATCCAAGTTGGGAGCATTCTTATTACAAGTAACATAACTGGGATTTGCTGTTTGTTTTTGTGCTAACTTCTGTTAGTAATACAAGCAGATAACAATATATTACCCCCTAGATTATACGTTAAGAAACAAATGGAACATACCTGCAAGTAGACATGTTGCAGCACTATGTATTAATAGAGACAAAAACCATTAGAAGCAATAATAAATAGTCTGTATCGACATTATTTGCTACATTGTTTTTGTGCACAGCCATGTTGGATATTAAACTTTGGGCTCCGACTTTCCCAGTCACAATTCCAACTTTTGGGGATGTTCTTGTTGCTTTTTAGAACAGCAAACTTGAAAACACCCGACAAGCACAAAGGGAATGCACCGTACTGAGCTTTTCAGTAGCAAGCACTCCAGGTGTAAAAATAAAGGTTAATATGTGGACTTCATATGTGAACTTCACTTTAATGCTTTTTACACATATTTACTAGCATATGTGAGGTAAAGTTTAATTGCGTTAAACTTTCCAGTTTTCTTTGAGTTTGTACCTGCTGATTTTCATGAAATGAAGGAATTATTTGCATATGAAAGCGTATGTCCCTGTCTTTTATCTAATGTTTGCTAAACCTAAAACAACGTGCACCATAGAACAAGTTGTTGGGTGATATAAAGTGCACACTTTCAGATTTGATGTGTTTATTAAACAGAAAATATACATATATTTCAATATTTGACCTGTCAATCATTGGATCAGAGCAAATTAGCCACCTTCAATCAGTAGCTGGTTGGTGCATCACTAATCTTGTGAATGAAATTAAAGTTTATCACATAGCTCTTCAGGCTACTTAGTTTTTATTAAAGTGCCGAACAATTAATTTCAGTATACAAAAAAGTCTTGGGACAATGTTTGAAGTTTAACAAAAACTTACTCTCCTATATTAAAAGATCAGCTACAACATGACAGCATGATGGACAGGTCGTCAGGTGGAGGAAGAACTGGAGAAGCTCACAGTGAGGTCGGAGATGTTTCAGAAAAGACACAGGGAGCCACTGAGATTACAGAGGATTACTATGCATATAGGAACAGCTGTCATACACATGCTTGTATGTGGAGAAGGTAAACATGTAATGCATTAGCTTAATTGGAGTTAGCTCTATACTCTGACAGAGTCTGCAAAGCATTCTGTGTTACAGATGTATATGGGTCCTGTTGCATTTTTCAATAAAGGCTTTTTTTAATTTACCAATATGTTGCATTCATTCACCTTTCACAAAGAGATTGCTGGATTCGGGATTTTCCATACTTCATTTCTTCTCTGTTGGTCTATTTTTTTTCTTTTTTGTTCCATTGCCCCTCGTTTGCTCCCGTTTCCTCTCAGCCCCCCTTTATGTCTCCCTCTCAGTGAGGAATATGTTGGCGTACAGTTTCAGGTTCGGCCTGTTCTCACAATTCTTCCACCAGCCAGCTGCTGTGAGGACACATGGGGGTTAAACCGGGGTCAGAAGTGAGTTTGCGGCTGTGTGAGAGGGCTTGCAGTGGTTTGTGTGTCTTTATTGTGTGCAATGAGAAGGTTGTAGTCTTTGTCTACTCTGAATCCGAATACACTTGAGATACAAAATGTTTTGGGGTTTTTTTGGAATCATTTCACGGTAGTTTGTACCTAACGTTTAAAAACTCTTTGGATAAATTAAAAACTATCACATTTTCTAGATTTTGTTGCAGTTTAGTCCAGTATTTCTCAGTTATTGTCTCAGGTTTAATCCAAACACTTACTGTGTTGTTTTTTTTTAATATATCATAAATATATTTATTTAGCTTATTCCACACCAAACTGTGTATTCTAAATTGTCTATTTGCAGGCCATCAGTTAACCATTGGGCTACTACAGAAAAAATAATGCATGGTATGTTAGCATGTTACACCTACAAAAAGTCTAGAGCAATTAACCTAAGACACAGGACATTGGATAATGAGAGAAAAGTATACCTCAAAGATAAATATTACAAATGAACCTTTAAAAAAATCAAGTAATAGATTTAAAGAAAAGGCCTTTCAACAAAACTTTGTAAGGAATAAATTAGCACACTCCCACATTTATTGTCATATAAATATCTAATAAGGCATTAAAGATCATAACATCATTACTCAGCATTTTGCAAGATGTTTGCCCTGTTTAATCCTCAGACATGTAGGTTGGTCTGCTCCTGACTGTTGAAGTAAAAGTAAACACCATGGTGAGGTCAAAGATCTGCCTAAGGCCTTCAGAAAGACGACTGTAGCAGCTTATGAGTCTGGTAAGGAATTTTAAAGAGGTCCCAAAAGTATTTGAAATCAGCCACTCTACTAAGTCTTCAAAGACCCTAAAATGTCATCTAAGACCAGCAGTTGCTCTTGCTTCTGATGAAAGTGCATGCCTATGTAAATCAGAAAGAGAACATGAGGGCCAAAGAAAAGTTTGCCAGAGATAATGAAGACAAAATCAAGGTCTCTGAAATAATATTTTATGTACAGAAGAGTGTAAAGTTGAATCATTTGGACACAAGAACAAAGGACATGTTTGGCAGAAACCAAATGAGGCCTTCCTGGAAAGAACCTCATACCAACTGTAAAGCATAGGGGTGGAAGTTTCATGGTTTGATAATGGTTTGCAGAACACGGCCATTTTGTTATCAGAGAGTCCACCATAAATTCAACTCAACATTTAAAGGATGTTAGAGAAAAATCTGAGACCATCTGTAAAACAATGTCAAGCATATGTCCTGCAACATATGTTGCAACAAAACATACCAGCAAATCCGCCAAAGACTGGCAGGTAGAGTGAGAAACGGATAGTCCTGGGCCCAGATCTTGATCTCACTGAGATGCTGTGACCTGACTTGAAATAAAAACTCCTCAATCATGTCACAGCTTAAAGTGAGGAGTGGGGCAAATATTCCTCAGACTTTCAAAGGTTGGTAGATAGCTACAAGTACAGTCTTACCGAAGCCTTTCTGATATTATTTCAACCTAAGGGGGTAATACTAGACATTAGGGGGTAAGGTCCTACCTTTTCTCAGAGATAACACACATTTTTGTTGTAATCTTTTGCTTAATGGGTAAAACATGATTAATTTGTTGTTTCCATGCAGTTACATCACTTTATTTTCCAGCGACAAAGAAAATGAGATTAGAAATTAATATGTAAACATTTCTTTAGTAAGAACAGAATATTAAATGGGTTGTTCTATTTTTTAAATGATTAAATGCCACTGGTATAATATAAAAAAGACCCTTAATATGATTAATAATTTTGTTATAAGCATATTGAGGGCATGAGGCATACAGAGGTAGTGCAGTTTGTTTTGTTTTTTGTGTGACATAAAGAACAACAAATTGTCAAAGTATGTCTGGTGGTATTGATGTTTTTAACTGGATGTCAGAATGGTGGTACTAGGAAAGTAGAATTTACTGAGGTGGTGCTTGTTATAAAAGCATATAACTGGTCCCAACTGTAATTCAAAAGTAAAGAAAAAAAAATTATAGTTTGAAAAAAAAGGTTTGATTCAGGGATTGACTTTGTTCAACGAGAAGTACTTTGACCTTGGCCTTAAGCAACATTCCTTCAGGCTTTCTAAAGCTATGTCAGAGTTTTATTTTAGATAATGGCTGCTTTTTTCGTATTTTACTCCATAGCAGCGCATGTTGCTGTGTGAGTCTATGGGACGTGGCATGCTTAAAAAACTATATACGGCAGATGAAAAGTATCTAAAAGCCATATTCTTAGAAAAGAAGAAAGACATTCCAGCAAACACCTGACCAGCTCAACCTGAGGTGTTATTCAGGGTTTCATGCAATGCTAGTTTTCTGCCACATATTCAAGTAAACCAAAAACATCCATTTTGGTCTCATTTGATAGGGTTTTTCTCAAAAGTAATTTTCATAGATTATTATAAAGAATTGGGAACCAACTGTGTTTTTGCAACAGGCTGCTGGTAACAAAGCACAAACGATATAATGCAAACTTCATTATATGTAGACACAAAATGTTTTCCTCCCTTAAATTTAGACATTTTTTATGCTCCTTTGAAGTAATATATATATATATATATATTAAAAAGGAAGTTATTCAAGAGTTTTGCTCAGAAAATGGACAAGAAAATGCTACTAGATGGATATTTATTATTGTCTTATCTAAATTGTGCCTATAATCTTGGTCAGAGTCAACATATTTATTACCTTTAAGTGCCTAATTTCATATAATAACACACATCAATAAAAAAAAAACTACTAATAAATTACTGTTAGTCCACTAGGAGGCACACCATCAGCGTTTCAAATCCAGGAAGTGGGACAAACCTTTCTAGCATGAGGCTGTGGTTACATATAGGGCCCTACCTGAGCTTGCTCAAATGCAACTCCACACGTGGCTAAATTATCAACCTCCCTGGAGGTTATGGCAAGGCCGACCCATGACGCCAGCACATCAAAGGACAGCCCCAGTTCAAAGCAGTCTGCAATTTCAGAACAGTAAAAGCGAGAGAACAGAAGCAGAGAATAGAGCCACAGGTGGGCACTTTCTGTTTAACCTGCCTGAGCCATCGCATGCATTTTTTACTTCCTATTGATGATAGATGATTGTTCGCCTTAAATCCCAGGTTTTCTGTCCTCTAGAGGCCTTCCAAACCCTAATTTAAGTTATCTGTACTTGTTAAGGGTTATAACTTGTCCTTTTGGGACTTATTGTTAATGTGTTTCTTGATTTCTCCTTTGATCCGGCACAGTATTCCACACACACCTCAGTGCCTTAATGCCGCTCAAGAGTGGCATCTATTTACCAGTGCCAGGACTGCCTGGGATGCCTGTGAGGAGAGAGAGAGGGAAACCAGAAGCTGATAGGGAGGGGAAAGGCAAAAAAATGGTGGCAGGGGGTGAAGGGGTGTGTCTCCAAGGCAACTGTGTTTTTGTTAGCTTGTGAGTCAGAAGAGCGGTGAGTCACAGTCAGGAGGAAACACACACACACAGACGCATTCATACTCACTCCACACTCAGTCAAAGAGAAGCCAAATAAGGACAGCAACATGCACAGAGACAGGGCAAGTAGGTAGAAAAAAAAAAACAGAGAATGGAATGGGATGGATAATTAAGAGGAAAATAAATAAATAGGGAAGCATAGGGAAACATTCATATAAAAGGTGTGGACAAGAGAGATAAAAGATCCAAAGTCAAGGGAAACTGGGGACCCAGAGGGCACGAATGCAGGCACGCACCCTCTCTGAAGAGCCCCCATCACGTGGTTGGGGGTAGAGGAAACGCACAGAGCCACACCCAGTTGTTGCACACCTTGGATTTACTTACTAAGCCGCCAATTTAGTGTCTGACGCCTATGTATTTAGAGAGGCCGCAGCAAATGTTGCGATATTTGGCTTCCCAAAAGGAATGGAAAGTTTTAACATCATTTTTACCCTTTAGACTACACAAGCGGCCTAGCAATGCTTTCATTTTGACCAAATGACCAGATTACTATAGTGGTGTTCATCGCTTCTGAGGTCTGTGACTGGTTTGTATTCCCGAATCTGCTTGTCTGTTGTCCCAGTGTAGAAAAAAGGCCTTTAGGTGGCAGAGATGACTGGATTTGTTTTCACAAATGAGTCTGCAGGTTTAGTTTTGTGTTGGCTGTGTGTTCATGATCCAATCACACTCAGAATGTGAGTTTTGCTGTACGTTGACCCTGACCGAAAGGCAGAAAATTGCCCACCACACACACATCCTTTTATTCTCTGTCTGCATGGGATTTTTTAAGTATCGTAAAAGTTGACATACTGCTAGTTGTCAACACTCCATGTTGCTAACTGCAAACTTTCTTTCTTCTCTCATTAATCTTCTTTTAATTCCTTGCAGGCCCAAAGCGTTTATATTGTGACAGTAAATAACACCCCTATGTAATTTACAATAGCACGGTATGTTCTTAGAATCAAGTAGTCAAATAAGCTCTTGCAAAATCTGGAACTTTCCCCCTTGTTTGCGCTCCTTTTCTATACCTCTCTGACGGCTGAAGTTCAGCTCAGAGTAGCCAATCAGAGAGCCAAGCTGATGATCCTTCTTGTCAAGTTTATCTAAACACAGATAACACGCTAGAAATATCACCTGTTCCCTAACGGCTGTGGGCTGTTGCATTCCTTTCCATTTTTTCTTTTCTATTCTTGAGTGGACGTTGATAAAAGGTTGATAAATGGTTGATACAGCACCTTGCAAAAGTATTCAAACTCCCTCAAGTGTTTCACATTTTGCCATATTACAGCCATACATTTTTATGTATTTTACTGGGGATTTTTTGATAGACCAACACAAAGTAGTCCGTTTACAAGATTGAAGGAAATAAATAAAAGTTTTTTTTTTTTATTTGCCAACTTGAAAGTGAGACATACATTTGTATTTAAACCCCTTACTCTAACACCCTTAGATAAAATCCAGTGCAACAATTTCCCTCAGAACTAACCTAAAAATGGCTAATATTATTTACATGTGTCCTTTCCTAATAGGTAAGGAAAACAGTATGGTGGGTGTGCTTACCTCACTGCGCTCTACAGTAGGGGATAATGGGATTTTCCTGTTGCTGCTTAAACAACTTTATTCAATTAAGTCAACAAACGAACAAAACAAATAATGGCTATAGAAAATGGAGACATACATGTGTATTAAGCCCCATTTACTATGATGCCCCTAGAAAACACTGTGCGGCCAATTGCCTCAGAATCGTCCTAATTAGTGAGTAGACTCTACCTGTGTGTTTTTTAATCTTTGTATAAATTCAGCTGATCTGTGAATGCTTCAGAGGTTCATTTTTACCCTTAGTGGACAAGTAGCATCACGAAACAGAAAAACACACTAAAAAGGTCAGGAATAAAGTTTTGGAGAAGCTTTGGAGAATGTGGTCAGTTCATGAATTATATTCCAAGCTTTGAACATCTCACAGACCACAGTTCAATCAATTTTCTAAAAATAGAAGAGTAGGAGACAACTGCAAACGGACCAAGACATGGCTGTCCATATCAAATGTCAACCCAAATAAGGAGAGAATTAAGCAGAAAAACCACAATAAGACCCATGGCATTTCTGGAGGAGCTGCAGAGATCAACAATTCAAGTGGGAGAATCTTTCCAGAGGATAGTTATTAATGGAGACATACATTGCCAGCATCTTGATGCATCTCATCAGTTAACCTGCGTCATAATTGTCATACTGAAGTGTTCAGAGACAGGACAGGGCTTCGGCCTTGGCTAGTTTTACCAGAAGTGTTGACACCTCTAAATAAAACAGGTTCAAACAGATGCATCCAGTGTCGCTTCCAACATCAGGAAATAAAGGGGAATTTTTTTTCACTTATGTCTGATGCCTCCGATGTGCTTTAGCCTTTAGTTGTGTACTCTACAGTTATTAGTTTTATGGAAGAATAGCAAGAAGAAAGCCATAGTTGAAAAAAAGCCAGGAAAAGTTCTGCTTGCCACAAGCCTCGTAGGAGATGAAGCAAATATGAGGAAGTAGGTGCTCTGGTTAGATGAAACCAAAACTGAACTGGAAAAGTAAGATCAGTCTGAACACACCGTCTCCTCAGTAAAACATGGTAGTGGCAGTGTCATGCAGTGAGGATGCTTTTCTTCAGCAGGTACAAAGAAACTGAATAGAGATGATTGGGAGATATATGCCTCTAGCTGTGTAAAACCTGTAAAAACACACCCAAAGGTTGTAATTGCAGCTATATGTGTTTCTACTGTACAAAGTACTGACTCAGAGGTTTTAAATACAAATGCACAAAATTTGGAGATTTTCATTTTCAACTTTTCAGAAAACCATGTATCTAATTCCTTGCATTTGAAACACTGGAGTTTTTGGTAGCATTGCAGCAGATGTGAAAAAGAAATTAAATTTTCTTTAAATCACTTTGTTGTTCTCATATATGGGGCACTTCTCCACAACCAAGCACTTGAGGAAAAAGCATAGCATGGATTTGTGTTCAGGCTTTATAGGGAAGACAAAGAGGTCAGAGGTCACTCTGAAGTGTGGAGACCAACTGGGAAAAAGAATTCTTTCATGGGTAATATTTGGGCCAAGGAGCTAATGAGGGAAGGTGGAATGTGGTGTGGAGCTGTAAAAATGGTTCAGGAATTGAGAAGAGTGTGTGTTGCCTGTTAGCGGGTGAGTGATTAATGGTACGAAGGAAGTCACTGTGCAGTGTGTCACTGAAGATGATGTCAGCTGTCGAATACAGGAACAGAAATGCTATGTGGTCAAACATAGGCTTCCTCTGTAGCTGGGCAAAAATTGCAGTGAAACATATACAACAGGGTGCATTTTCTTACTTTTTCTTAGACTTAAATAGAACATTAATTCAGCTGCACTTTGTTTAGATTCCAAAGAATTGTTCTGTTACTGTTTGTTCTTCCTCCTATTTAATTCCTTCTTTTTGTTTCTATTCACATTCTTAAATGAAGTTGATTTGAGGAGCTCCTAGATGACCTATTAAGTTAATGTGATAATAATCTCTATAAAGCAACAAAACTACTACTAAGGGCTCTGAGAACGCGCTATTGTTACTGAGTACAGAATACAGTGTTCTTCAGATAGTTCCATACCTTATTAGTTATTCCTTGAGTATCCATTTCTTAGTTCATTCTCGTGTTCTTTCGTACATTTAGAATCATCTCTGTTCAGCTCCATTCAGGTTAAGTAGTCTCCCTTCTTCAGTTCCCTGCTTTCACTTTGCCTCAGCTGCTCCACATATCCCCTGATTCCCATACAATTGCATCCAATGGCATTCCCCACATGTCCCTCAGTATATATAGCACTTTACTCACATTGTTCTTCATTCTTCATTCCAATGTTTGTCATCCTCTCCATTGACCTGCCTCTGTTTCTTCCCATGTTCCATGGCCTGCTCTCCTTGTGCTGATTTTGTAATTTTTTTTGTTTCATTAATAAATCCTCACATTGTTCATCCAACGTTCCCATCTGCAATTGTGACCGACAGACAGTGGCGTTTTTGCATTAGGGGCCCGTGGGGCACGGCCCCACCAGTGGGGCTGTTTTGTACAAGAAGATATATGTTTTTTTAATAAATCAGATATAAGATATACATTTTTATATTTTCTTTTATAAATCAGACACAATAATGTGATTGAGCTTAAGGTAATAGTGTAGTAGTGTGTGAATTTGTCTCTGTGCTTATGCTGCTCGCCAGTTTTCGCTCTGTGGGGCACAGCAGAGTTGGCCCTGTACGTGCACTGTTATGAGCTGGACAAACTGTTGCGCGTGCGCGTGCTCAACGTGCACTTTAATTTTGTAAGTAGGGCCAGGCGGCCAGGGCCCCTAAAGTGTTCCCATTGGTTGATACAAAAGGGCGGGCATGCCCTTTGCGATAGCTGTTCTTTAGCTAATGATGGACTGATACGAAATATAAATACAGTAGGCTACTAATGATGAATCGTGTGGACTACTTAACGACCGTTCGATTTTGCACCTTGCCATTTGAGTAGAAATTGGAAATGAAACGTTTGGGACCACATCGACCAGATGACTTTACCATTTTTCAAGAAGGTAAAGATAAAATAAGATCCTTTAACCAGGAGTGGTTCAAAAGGAAAACGTGGCTAATGGCTAGCATTTTGAAAAAATCCCTGTTCTGCTTTCCGTGTCTTCTCTTTGGAGGGGAAACTGTCTGGACGACAACTGGATTTAAAGATTTAAAACATCTGTCAGAAAGGCTGGTAAAACACGAAAGTGGTGCATCACATGTGGATAATGCTATCAAGTTAGCTTTACTAGGGACAACGAATGTTGCATCGCTGCTTGACAGTGCATACCAGCGTGGTATTGAACAACATAACCGACAGACTGAAGAAAACAGGTATGTTCTCGGCCGAATTATAACCTGTATAAAACTTTGCGGAAAGTGTGAGATTGCCCTGCGTGGACATGACGAGTCTGCTGGTTCCTTAAATCCCGGCATTTTTAGATGCATATTTGAGACGATGTGCGAGGGTATGGAAGCAAATCGTTACCATATTTCAAATGAAAAAGCATTTTCAGAAATGCTTTTCATTTTAAGAATGTGGCTGCATTGTTTGACTCATAACTGAAATTAGTAATCAATAATCCTATTTGCATTTTAATTTTCTTCTTCAAGACTGCTCATTCTTTCACTTAATTAAAATGAAAAAGAAAAAGACATTTGAGATTTATTTTTTAAAATATGCCCCAGCAAATAGATACCAAAATTCAATTTGAAATGTAAAATTTGAAAATGAAAAAGCATTTCCAGAAATGCTTTTTTATTTTAAGAATGTGACTGCATTATTTGACCCATTAATAAAATTAGTAATCAATCATCCTATTTGCATTTGCATTTTCTTCTTCATGACTGCACATTTCATGCCATAATCAAAAAGAAAACAAAGCAGACATTGCTTTTTCGTTTTCGTGGTCTGCCCGCAAAGTACTGCCCAGAACTCGAAAACGAAAAAGCATTCCGAGCTGCGGGCACAGAAGAGTGACGTCAGCAGCCGCTGTTCCTCAGCTCCCTGCTGACCGAGCTACCCATCTTGTTCGGTGGGAGGCGCTGTGCACGTCTGCATTGCATTACATTGCAAACGTGCCAAGAAATTGATTGAATTGCAGCAGGGTCGAGCTCAATTTGTGGCAGTGGCAGGCAGAACTGGTAGTTCCGGTGGCAGGCTGTGGCAGAACTGCCACAGCTTGCCGCACGGTGGCACAGGATTCCGCGAGGATGCCAGAAGGTGCCAGACCGGCCGTAAAAGCTTGCCAATGGGGTTGCCGCTGTTTTTGTGGAAGCTGATGCTGATTATCGGCAAATGGGTTGTCATTATTGTTATAGCCTGTTACCTTTACATAATGATTTCGTTATTGATTATTATTTAATAAACAGCTTTAGACCCATAACATAAGGTGATTGTATTTACTTGACATGGAAAATAAATAGCACTATGTGTATGTGTGACGTGTTGAAAGGATGACGATTTATTGCACAAACAGCCGGTTTATTATAGAGCACGAGAGGCTATTCTGAATCGTCACTCACAGAAAAATATAAATAAATGCTTACAAACACGCTGGATGTCCCAGGCCATGAGGATGCCACCGGAACTACCAGTTCTGCCTGCCACTGCCACAAATTGAGCTCAACCCTGCTGCAATTCAATCAATTTCTCGGCACGTTTGCAATGTAATGCAATGCAGACGTGCACAGCGCCTCCCACCGAACAAGATGGGTTGCTCGGTCAGCAGGGAGCTGAGGAAGAGCGGCTGCTGACGTCACTCTTCTGCGCCCGCAGCTCGGAATGCTTTTTTGTTTTCGAGTTCTGGGCAGTACTTTGCAGGCAGACCACGAAAACAAAAAAGCAATGTCTGCTTTGTTTTCTTTTTGATTATGGCATAAAATGTGCAGTCATGAAGAAGAAAATGCAAATGCAAATAGGATGATTGATTACTAATTTTATTTATGGGTCAAACAATGCAGCCACATTTTCAAATTTTACATTTCAAATTGAATTTTGGTATCTATTTGCTGGGGTACATTTTGAAAAATAAATCTCAAATGTCTTTTTCATTTTAATTTAATGAAGGCATGAGCAGTCTTGAAGAAGAAAATGCAAATGCAAATAGGATGATTGATTACAAATTTTATTTATGGGTCAAATAATGCAGTCACATTCTTAAAATGAAAAAGCATTTCTGGAAATGCTTTTTCATTTTCAAATTTTACATTTCAAATTGAATTTTGGTATCTATTTGCTGGGGCATATTTTAAAAAATAAATCTCAAATGTCTTTTTTTTTCATTTTAATTAAGTGAAAGAATGAGCAGTCTTGAAGAAGAAAATTAAAATGCAAATAGGATTATTGATTACTAATTTCATTTATGAGTCAAACAATGCAGCCACATTCTTAAAATGAAAAAGCATTTCTGAAAATGCTTTTTCATTTGAAATATGGTAACAATTTGCTTCCATACGAGGGAGACTCCAGACTCAGGAGCCATTATGATGCTCAACCCTATTTTAAGGGCACCTCAGCAGTCATCCAAAATGAACTTTTAGATTGCATGTACAGTGTTTACAAGGATGAGGTTTTTCGGCAAGTGACAAATGCACCCTTTGTTGCCGTGGAGGCAGATGAGACAACCGATGTGTCTTGTAAATCACAAATGGTCATCGTTCTGCGCTATATGGTGAACGGCACAGTGACAGAAAGGTTTTGGGAATTTATTGAGGTGAAAGACAAAACGGCTGCTGGTTTATCAAATGCCATATTTTCATGTCTTGAGCTTCTGAACCTGACTGACCAGCTCATAGCGCAAACATTTGACGGGGCTGCAGTAATGAGTGGAGGTGTGCGTGGAGTTCAGACTCTTGTGAAGGAGCGATATCCAAACGCCCATTTTGTGCACTGTTACGCACATCAGTTAAACTTAACACTTCAACAAATCTGCTCAGCAAGGATTTCTGAATTAAAAGTGTTTTTTGCTGATCTGTCAGCTTTCGCCACCTTTTTCTCTTGTTCACCCAAGAGAACAGGTGGTCTTGCCGAAACATCAGATAGGCGCATCCCCAGACCTCCAGAAAGCAGAACTGTTAATGCTGTGTGGGAATGCCGTGAAGAGATTAAGAAGTGTTTGGACCACATTCGCACAACAGAGGGATGGGACAGGGTGACCATCAGTGAGGCCTATGGTCTGTCTATGCACCTGCAGGAACCAAAGTTTCTTCTCTTCTTGCAGTTCTTTTCCGAGCTCATGCCAGAAGTGGACATATTTTACAGTGTACTGCAAAAACGGGACATTGATGCAGCTGGCATCAACCACGCGATAAAAACCTTCAACAGAAATGTAGGACGTCTTAGGGAATGAACTGATGTGATTGTGCAAGAAAGTAATCCAGAAGGAAGTAAGAGGAGGAAAATCAACACGGCTACAGTCATGAAAGAGGCCTGCGACACTGTGATGAGTCAAGTGGAGGAGAGGTTCTCTAGGAGTGACCATTTGATGGCAGCAAAACACATTGATTGCACACTTTTCTCCAAGTTTGTGCAGTCATTTCCAGAAGCTGAACTGGAATGTGCCATTAAACTATGGCAAATAACAAATAAGGCAAAGCTGAAAACTGAGTTGATGTCCCTATACCAGCACAGTGAACTCAGCAAAGACAACACCGCGCTTTTTTTATTGAAGTCCATTAATGAAAACAACCTCCAAGGGACCTTATCTGAAACCGTGACACTTCTCCAAATCATCATCACAACACTAATGACAAGCACTGAATCTGATAGAAACGTCTCCACTCTAAAAAGGATAAAAACATTTACACGGAATACAATGGGACAGCAAAGACTGAATGCCCTGGCAATGCTGTCCATTGAAAATGAACTTATTCATGGACTGTTTGACTTTAACAGTAAGGTCATAGAGAAGTTTGCACTCATGAAGGACCGCTGGGCTTCCTTCCTCTTCAAGAAGTGAACCTCACTGGTGAGTCTAATATATTGTTATGCTTAATTATCAACTGTTCACTGCTGCAGGGTTAAAGCAATTTTTCAGAATATATGATGTTTTTTCTATCAGGGTCCTAATGTATCTTTAAAATACACATTACTTTGTTGCTGCTGGGTTTATTGTTTAATTCAATTAATCAAATCTTCCAAATGATGCAGGTGATGCGTTCAGTTTCTGACAACACAATGGACAGCAGCATTGTTTGTTGTGTGTGCTGTCAGTGTTCATACGACCATTTCATATGGTTCTGATTGAACAATCTGCTTGTAGTTGTTAGTTAGTAAAAAAGGTGGATTCTTAAACACTTTGGTACTGTTGATAGAATAAATTATGTCATCACATCTTCATTATTGTGTGATTACGCACTTTTTGCACAGCAAGTTGTATTTGTATTGAGGGTAAGGTTCAGTGTTATATGTTCATGTTTGGATTATATTATCAGATTTTCTGGTTTGAATAGCCTGGGCCCCACCAGAATTTCCATACCAAAATCTCCACTGCCGACAGATATAAGCAGGGGTGAAAGTAAGCCGGTACGGTCCAGTACTGCGTACCACTAAAAGATTCCGCGCCGGTATGCAGTACCGGGAAGAGGGAAGAATGGCTGTCTGCTATGAAGCCGTCATCCAGAACCTGTTACGGCTGCAAAAATTCACGAGCACACAAAGAAGATCAGATTCGCTACCAATAGGCAGTCTAAAACACGACTTAATCTGTTCATAAATATAGTTATTTTCCCCTCATTCTAGATTGTTTCTGAACTGTTCTGCTATGCTGGAGCCTCAATGCTCTTGATTTGCTTCTCTCCCCTCAGAGCTCGAGGCTGTTGTGAAAGGCCAGCCTTTAAAACGAGCACCACTACGTTTAATGTCTGTCTGCTTGCTGCTAAATACCCCAGTTAAAAGCAAAGGGAGAGAAACTAGTTGTGTTTCATGTTATTTTGCTGAATTACAACAACACATTACAGCTCAAAAACACTGTTTATGACCAGAGATTTCACATACGCTACACGAGAACGCATGTGCGTTGCCTCCAAAACAGTACGGTTGCCAAGGAGATTGGTGCATTCAATTAAATGGACTGGGGGATTTTACACAGATGGTGCACAGACATAAAAAAACCGCAGCTTGCATTAGGACAGGACAAACAATGAATCACTCACCATCTACAGACTTTTAAATAAAAACCGCGAAAACCACTGAGATGTCAAATTTTTAATTTATATATATATATATATATACATGCCCCCAGTTCCTCCCCAGCCCCCCCTCTAGCTCCGCCCCTAAGTACCGGCAATAATTTAAAACTACTTTCACCCCTGGATATAAGGAACATAATGAACAAAGCCTTACACTTAAAGATCATAACAAGGGATTTTTCATTTTAGAACGCTTAATATTATTTTTATATATAGTACATATAAAAAGTGTTGCCATGTAGTACACCAGCTAACTACCTTTTATTCCACACCTGCTTCACACTGAAAGGGGCAGGGTAATACAGCTAGACTTCTGTAAATAAGAATCTTAATGGACACACTGAAGAAGTATTTTTTCCAACAGAAAATCCAGTTGTTTAACCCTGAGCAGCCCTTAATGACTTGAAATAAAAATCTTCATATCCATAAAGTGTATCTGTTTCAGAATTCAGTTATATTCTGTTAAATTATTTACAGCTGTTAGAGAGTATATTTGTAAAAACGAGTAGAAAACCAATAAGATTTATACCACTTAAATTACAGAACTAGGAATAAATATGACAATATCTTTTCCTAACATATTTGGACATTTGGATATTTAATGTTAATTTTAACTACACTGGAAATTGTAACTGCAATAGATAAGCATAAATTATCTAGACTATGACATTGTAACATCACAATGACCTAAAACATACCAATGATTTTATTCTGCCTAGACTGAATCAAAGCCCACATCTTTATCTTTATCCTCACTTTTTATATATATATTTTATTTGATAAGTAAAACAAGGTTAATTTTTGGTGTTTAAATGCAATTAAATCACTTTTTTATCCAGAGATAAATAAAAATAAGACCAGACATCGATATTTTAACATTTCTTGAAAGTACAAACTGAATATATTTTTTTTTTCACCACCTAACTGCACATAGTTTTTTTTTTACATTTCTGGACGGTTTGTGACATTTTCCACAATCAAAATAATTGTTTTTCATACCAACCATAATGATTTCCGTGTAATCTCAATATGAACATGTCAGCCTCTCTACTTGAAGGAGATACTCCCATTTTCTGTCTTCGTTTGTGTGCTCCGCTCCCTGGATCGACGAATGGGCGGTACGGATGAGGAGTTGTTTATGTCAGCAGAAATAGCAAGAAGCCTCGGGGGGCTGCAAGGGGCACCTCTATCAGACAGATCAAGGCCAGATGGGGGGAGTTCAAAGTGGGGGCTAAACACACAACATAGTTTGGAGTAGTGTGAGATAATGAACTGGTGTTGAGTGCAAGAAAGAAACAAATGAGAGGGTCAGCAATCAAAACGATGGGAGTTCGGACTGACAGAAAACCACACCAAGAGGGGGGTTGGTAAGGTGGATATTTTTAGCAAGTTGCGTGGAAGAGGGCGGTATCTTGTCAAGGGGTTTTTCCAGAGGAGTATATTTAGGGCTGGGATGTGTAAAAAAGACAGAGGGAGAGCAGGAGGGATGTGCACTGTACACAAATGCCTGTCTGATGTAAGAGTCTGCAATAGGACCACACACATTCCAGTTTATTCTCTGACTTAGTCGCTTTTTGACTCACTTCATCATAAACAAAGTTCAAAATCCACCATCCTGACATACTTTAAGGAACTGAAGAAGGAACTGAAGAAGGGTAAAGGCCCAAAAACAGTTCAACAGCTTTCTTTTCAGCTCATCAGCTTAACACCCAGCATTCCAGACACCACAGATCAGACGACAGTTTTTCAAACTGCAGCGTTACCACTGTGTTGCAAAGCTGAAAAAGAGAACGAGGGACAGCTGAAAAAGCAATGCTAATAATATTGAGAAAGGCACAGCGGTGTGGTCTCCGTTTAGCTTGCTAAGGATAATAGCATGTAAGCAGGCCAGGGGGAAGAGACGAGAGACAAGCAAGTGGGGAGCGAGTGCATAGCCGCAGTGACGCCATTGTGGTTCCACAGCACTTCCTGTCTACTACCACACTGTTTGTGTGTCCTGTCACCACGGCAACTGCCTACACATAATACCAGAGTGTTAAGGGAGGAGGAGTAGTGAGAGGGAGAGAGAGAGACAGAGAGAGGAAAAATAAGGAAAGACAACTCAAAGTCAAGTGGATTAATTTGAAGCCTCTGAACTGGCTCGATTTAAGTTGGGCAATACTGAGCTGGTCTTTTCTTGAATATAATGACCAAGTTCTTGATTGGTTTCCTGAAAAACAATCCAGCATGGATGAGGTAAAGAAATGGTATGACCTAAAATGTCCCAGGATTGTCTCAGGGGTGGAGGGGGTTAAAGAAAAAAAGAAAGAAATGGGTGGAAAAAACCTAAGGTTTTAAATGCAGGGTGGAGAAGAAGATGATGAAAGGGATGAAGAAATGACAGGTGGATTAAGAGAGCCATATAGCTAACAGATTTCTGTGTCTGCCATCTGCAGCTACCATACAAAATGCCTGGAAATCCCCCAACCTAGAAATATACGCACAAACCCGACGCGCAAAAAAATACAAGAAAATCTCTTTATGTACAAGCCAAAGTTGGACGTTTTCCAGAACCCAAAATATGAAAGAACAAGAATCCTTTTCCAAAAAGCAACTCCTTGAAGCATGAACATGAAATCAAGATCTCTACAAAACAATATGACTTTTAAAAATACTAAATACCTTTAAAAGCATGCACAAAGTTTAGCTGAAGCTGCTGAAAGTGTTGTTGGTTTTATAGATATTTGCTCAAAATGTTTAACTTTTTGATGGTTCACTGTTACTTTGTTAATAGTTAGGCAGTTACAAAGATGTGTAAAAATTTTCAGCTGGGACCACTGAATGTCAGTGCAATGAATTTAATGAAAATGTATTTAAACACTTATGGTATGTGATAGAAAAGACATACAAAGTGACCCAGTCGGATTCTCTTGTGGTAGCCATGCTAATGAAAATGCAAATATCTATTTAAAAAACATATGCCACCCTAAACCTAATGGTAAAAAAAACAATATTGAAGGGAGGAGCATGTGCAGACCTGCGGCAACTACAGAGTGAGACTGAGAAAAAGTGGTTTAAAAGGTAATTTAAGAAGAGAGGTGACAATCTGTAAGAAACAATGAGATTTAATGCTAAAAAGTAGTGCTGCAGATGTGACAATTAGATTATTGATGGAGAAGTTTTTTTGCACTTTTGTGAATCAAGACAAATAGACGTGGTACAGTATGAGTCAGTCTAGTGTGGCAGAAAAGTACACAAGGGTGGCGTACAACATGTACAGAGAAAGTGAGACAGCGGTGAGGTGTGTGGTAGGAGTGACAGTTTGCTTAAGGGGGGGTTGGGATTATATCAGAGTTTCAAGCGCTTAGTAAGATAGTTGTAAATTAGAGCACTGGGCCACTACAATGTTAACATTTTGTAGTGGCCCAGCCAGAGACTAGACGTGAACCTCATAAAGAATCTGGGAAGGGAGATAAAGATTAGGGTGATGGAAAGGAGGCCTTCCAACCTCAAAAACTTGAATATCATCACCGAAGATTTTCAAAATAACAGTGGAAACATCCAAACAGCTTGTCAAACAAGGGTTTGACAGCTTTTTACAGATTTTTCCAATGACCATTGGGAAGGTCATAATCAGTTTTGAATTGCTATTTCTGAATAAATATGTAAATAAAACAGATTTTTTTTCAAAACTGAAATTTCCATATTTATCTACTTGCAGAACAAGATGGTGATGTTCATCAGAACAGGTCCGTTTTCTTTGTGTCTGGTTCTATAAAGACGGCTGGTACCTTTCGAATCACTTGACACATCCAGCAGCACATTCTCTCCACGAAAAGAATTACTATCTCTGTCTTTGTTGCATGATTGAAACTGAATCACCATAACAACCAGATCAAAACTGATATATTTCATCTTTAAGATCAGTGGCTTTGATTAGAATTATTTAGTGTGTGACTCACTGTTAAAAATGGTGAGACCGTTAAATATCCCCAAATGAACAGCCCACATAGTGACACATGTGTTGTAATTCCCCTTTGTACAAGACACTATGATATATGCACACACACAAATACAGGTTTTTAAATCTATAAATATTGAATGCGCACAGAAGACCTCTAACGAAGCACTTGTATCCTTTTTCAGTTTAGTTTCAACTTCCAGGAAACTTACAAAGTCAATGTCATAAAATACAACACACTGAGCTGATGATATTGTTCAGAATCATAAATATCAGAGTTCGGGCGTAAGAAAAGGGAGGCAAAGTGTGCTCATTCAACAGTATTTTTAAAATGTCTTCTCTTTGCCTGCAGGAAAGAACATATGCACTAGACTTTGGTCTGAAAAAGAAGTTGAAAAAGCAATGGGTAGAAAAGTTGAAAGATGTGGCATTGATTACGGTTTCATACCCGCTTTTTTTGGCTCATATTTCAGCCAGACTGAAAGAACTGGTATTGGTCTGAAATGAAAGCAGTCTTGACAATTCTTGTGATGAGCAGCATCTCTGTTTCAGATTTGTTTCAGCTCAGTCATTACAGTATTGGACTTGCGTGTGGTGGTACAAATTATCATGTCTGAGGAAGAAGAGAGTGTATGCACAGCACGCAACATGATTTTGATCTCTGGAGTTTTTTTGTTTTTGTTTGTTTGTTTTATGGCAGTCAAGTTATTTTTATGTTCGTTCGTTCGTCGTCTTCCGCTTATCCAGGACCGGGTCGCGGGGGCAGCAGACTCAGCAGAGACGCCCAGACGTCCCTCTCTCCAGAGACCTCCTCCAGTTCCTCCAAGGGGAGCCCAAGGCGTTCCCAGGCCAGCCGAGAGACATAGTCTCTCCAGCGTGTCCTGGGCCGTCCCCTGGGCCTCCTCCCGGTGGGATGTGCCTGGAACACCTCCCGAGGAAGGCGTCCAGGAGACATCCGGTATAGATGCCCGAGCCACCTCAACTGGCTCCTCTCGATGTGGAGGAGCAGCGGCTCTACTCTGAGCCCCTCCCGGATGGCCGAGCTCCTCACCCTATCTCTAAGGGAGTGCCCGGCCACCCTACGGAGGAAGCTCATTTCAGCCGCTTGTATCCGTGATCTCGTTCTTTCGGTCATGACCCAAAGTTTATGGCCGTAGGTGAGGGTAGGAACGTAGACCGACCAGTAAATTGAGAGCTTTGCTATTCGGCTCAGCTCTCTCTTCACCACAATGGACCGGCACAGCGCCCCCATTACTGTGGCAGCCGCACCGATCCGTCTGTCGATCTCCCGCTCCATTCTTCCCTCACTCGTGAACAAGACCCCAAGATACTTAAACTCCTCCACTTGAGGCAGGAACTCCCCCTCCAACCTGAAGAGGACAAGCCACCCTTTTCCGGTCGAGTACCATGGCCTCGGACTTGGAGGAGCTGATCCTCATCCCAGCCGCTTCACACTCGGCTGCGAACCGCCACAGCGCATGCTGTAGGTCTTGGCTAGATGGGGCCAGCAGGACCACGTCATCCGCAAAAAGAAGAGACGAAATCCACTGGTCCCCAAACCAGACCCCCTCCGGCCCTTGGCTGCATCTAGAAATCCTGTCCATAAAAGTTATGAACAGGACCGGCGACAAAGGGCAGCCCTGCCGGAGTCCAACATGCACTGGGAACAGGTCCGACTTAGTGCCGGCAATGCGGACCAAACTCCTGCTCCGCTCGTACAGGGACCGGATGGCCCCTAATAAAGGGCCCCCGATTCCATACTCCTGGAGCACCCCCCACAGGGCATCACGAGGGACACAGTCGAATGCCTTCTCCAGGTCCACAAAACACATGTGAACCGGTTGGGCAAACTCCCATAAACCCTCGAGCACCCTGTAGAGGGTATAGAGCAGGTCCAGTGTTCCACGGCTGGGACAAAAACCACACTGTTCCTCCTGAAGCCGAGGTTCGACTATCGGTCGGACTCTCCTCTCCAATAACCTGGCGTAGGCCTTACCAGGGAGGCTGAGGAGTGTGATCCCCCTGTAGTTGGAACACACCCTCCGGTCCCCCTTCTTATAAAGGGGGACCACCACCCCAGACTGCCAGTCCAGAGGCACTGTCCCCGACCGCCACGCAATGTTGAAGACACGTGTCAACCATGACAGCCCTACAACATCCAGAGACTTGAGGTACTCAGGGCGGATCTCATCCACCCCCGAAGCCTTGCCACCGCGGAGCTTTTTAACCACCTCGGTGACTTCAGCCTGGGTGATGAAAGAGTCCAACCCCGAGTCCCCAGCCTCTGTTTCCACCAGGGAATGCGTGATGGCAGGATTGAGGAGATCCTCAAAGTACTCCTTCCACCGCCCGATAATGTCCTCAGTCGAGGTCAGCAGTCTCCTGCCCCCACTATAAACAGTGTTGGCAAAGCACTGCTTCCCCCTCCTGAGGCGCCAGACGGTTTGCCAGAATCGCTTCGAGGCCAACCGGTAGTCCTTCTCCATGGCCTCACCGAACTCTTCCCAGGCCCGAGTTTTTGCCGCAGCACGCTTGGCCTCACGGTACCCGTCAGCCGCCT
This sequence comes from Girardinichthys multiradiatus, assembly GCF_021462225.1. Taxonomy (NCBI): domain Eukaryota; kingdom Metazoa; phylum Chordata; class Actinopteri; order Cyprinodontiformes; family Goodeidae; genus Girardinichthys; species Girardinichthys multiradiatus. The sequence continues at coordinate 19,810,834 of NC_061818.1, forward strand.
CAGGAGTCCCACAAGCCAACCACAGCCGATAGGACTCCTTCTTCAGCTTAACAGCATCCCTTACTGCCGGTGTCCACCACTGGGTTCTCGGATTGCCGCCACGACAGGCACCGCAGACCTTACGGCCGCAGCTATGGGCAGCAGCATCGACAATAGATGCGGAGAACATGGTCCACTCGGACTCTATGTCTCCAACATCCCCCGGGATCTGGTCGAAGCTCTCCCGGAGGTGAGAGTTGAATACATCCCTGGCCGAGGGCTCCGCCAGGCGTTCCCAGCAGACCCTCACTATGCGCTTGGGCCTGCCAAGTCTGTCTGGCTTTCTCCTCCTCCAGCGGATCCAACTCACCACCAGGTGATGATTAGTGGACAGCTCAGCCCCTCTCTTCACCCGAGTGTCCAAAACATGCGGCCGAAGGTCTGATGATACGACAACAAAGTTGATCATCGACCTCCTGCCTAGGATGTCCTGGTGCCAAGTGCACTGATGGACACCCTTATGTTTGAACATGGTGTTCGTTATGGACAATCCATGACTAGCACAGAAGTCCGATAACAAAACACCACTCGGATTCAGATCGGGGAGGCCATTCCTCCCGATCACGCCTCTCCAGGTGTCACTGTCGTTCCCCACGTGGGCGTTGAAGTCCCCCAGCAGAATAATGGAGTCCCCGGGAGGGGCACTATCCAGCACCTCCGACAGGGACGCCAAGAAGGCCGGGTACTCTGCACTACCACTCGGCCCGTAGGCTGAAATGATAGTCAGAGACCTCTCCCCAACCCGAAGGCGCAGGGATACGACCCTCTCATCCACTGGGGTAAACCCCAACACGAGACGGCTGAGCTGGGGGGCAACAAGCAAACCCACACCAGCCCACCGCCTCTCCCCGTGGGCCACTCCAGAGTAGAAGAGAGTCCAACCCCTCTCAAGGAGATGGGTTCCAGAGCCCGCGCTGTGCGTGGAGGCGAGCCCGACTATTTCTAGTTGATATCTCTCGACCTCCCACACAAGCTCAGGCTCCTTCCCCCCCAGCGAGGTGACATTCCACGTCCCTAGAGCCAGCCTAAGCATCCGGGGATCGGGCCGCTGAGGTCTCCACCTTCGTCCGCCACCCAATCCTCTTTGCACCGGTCCCTCACGGTTCCCCCTGCAGGTGGTGGGCCCACTGGGGGTTATTTTTATGTGTATTACAATATTTATTTGTGCATTACTTTGTTTAACTGAGTCATACGGAGACAGTTTATTTAACATAAACAAAAAGCCCATATACGTAGCCTAAACTTTAAAACAGAGTAGAAAACCAAGTGAGGAAAGAAATTTGCAGTATATCAAACATAACTTCACACATACCTCATGTGCTATTCATTGCTGACTAACAATCAAAAAGTCAAAGCGATCACTAAACGTTGACTGCTATGCAAAGTTGTAAATCTCCCCAGTGAAGACAACATAGAAACACAAGTGCACAAACAAAACATTATCCCACCAGAACATGAGCGACGGATCGCGGTCATGTGTTTTACTGGCATGGCTGTTTCACTGAGCTTTGAGTGTATGCGTTGCTTGGAAACGAGCATGTGTGTGGAATGTGTGACGTCCGCGCTCTTGCTCAGGGGCGTGGCCGTCTGCACAGGACTTTGCATCTCGCTCACATATGGCCCAAGGCTTTTGGGAGAAGAAGGGGAAGTTGTAAAATGTATAATAGCCCCTCTCAGAAGCTTGCGTTACTGTACCCCTGTAGAGAAAGCTGCTGGGAAGGGTGTCTGGCAGTAAATGGAAGGGAGGGTGTTAACTGTTATTGACAGGTGTCGATCAGACCTTGCACACACACAGAAACAGCCCAACCTTAGCCAGAAACTATATTTAATAAATGTTGGTAAACTGGTACAGTTTTTAGCTGTAATCTAAATCTCAAGGTCAAACTGAAATTAAACAGCCCTGTCTTGCCATTGCCCCGACACACCAGAAACAGAATCACCTTTACAAGTTTCTGTACACAAACAAGGAATTGGACTTGGGTTCCCCTCTGCTCTCAGTGAAGAAATTTAAAATATCGATATATAAAAAGTTAAATAAAAGAAACAATTTTTGTAAATATGCATAAATATACAGTGTTTTAACAAAAAAGAAAGTCATGGTTGAATTGTACACTGACTGTGAAGTGTTCATCAGAGAAACAGCATGGGAGAAGAAACTGTCTCTGTGGTGGCTCGTTTTTGTAAATAGCCCTCTTTAGTGCTATTTGGAAAAAAGTCTAAACAGTTTGTGTCCAGAATGTGTGAGGAATGCAGAGATATTAGCTGTCCAGGATGGACAAGGAAAGGTCAGCCCAGATGATCCTCTCGGCTGACCTAATTGTTTGTAGCAGTTTGAATCAGTTCTGTTTTGTAAATGAACCAAGCTACGCCGTGATGTACGAACATAGGACAGAGTGAATAGAAGATGACCAGCTGCTCCTATGCAATCCTGTACTTCTTGAGTTACCACATTGAGTACAGTCTCTGATGGGCCTACTTCAGTGAACCAGAACCGATCCACAGCAGACACTGTTGTTGACAATGGTGAGGGGAGGTAGTGTGAAAGGGGTTCCACGGAAGTCCCCCTTAACTTCCACAGTCTTGAGTAATCACAAAATGAATACTATATACTGCTCTGACAAATGTAAATTACCAAATCTACATTTCTACAATTTTCCTATTAACTGCAATCAAATTATTATCCTAAACATCTATTTGACCTTAGAGCATTTGGTTTTAAGGTTTGCTTTTACAGTGTTACAATGTTACAAACTTCAGAGTATTTTAATGGTACTTTATTTCACTGAATAATTACAAAGCAGTGCATGTTTGTGAAGTGGAAAATAATACGTAGGTTTTAAATGTTTTAAACAAATAAGAAAAGTGCAGCATTTATTTGTATTCAGCACACTATACTCTAAAACCCCTGAATAAAATCCAGAGCTCAGGTGAGAGTATCTATCAATAGGACAGCTATTACTTGTGTTCTCCACAAATGTGGCATTTATGGAAGAGTAACAAGAGGAAAAGCCCTTTTGAAAGAAAGTCAGTTTACCACAAACCAAACTTTGTAAACAGGAAACATTTGAAGCTGCTCTAGTCAGGTGAGACCAGAATTGAAAATTGTGGAATATATATACGCTATGTGTTATGGAAAACTAACACTGCACATTACGCTAAATATACCATCACCACAGTGGTGGCAGATTTATCCTGTGGGGATGCTTCTCTTCACCAGGCACAGAGAAGCTGAGCAGAATTATCCTAGAAAAAAAACTTTTAGAGGCTGCAAATGTTCACCTTCCTTCCCATTGGACTATGCACAGCCAGAGCTACAATGAAATTATTTATACCAAAGCTCCTCTGTATTAAAGCCCAAAAATTAACTAATTGACAAACTTATAACACTTGAAAATTGCTATTCACAACTATGCCTCCATTCCGACTGAGTTTCAGCTAAATGTGAAAGAGTTTAACGGTGTCAATATTTTTGCATGTCACTGCAATTAATATCCTTTTCTGTTTGCTTCGGGCTAGAGCTGAACAATAAATCAAATCACGATCGTCTTTGCCATTTTAATATGATCAGCATCACATTTACAAAGGATGGATGCAATATGTGCATAATAATATTATTATATATTTTAAATGCCATACATTCAAACTCTGCATGCCAGTTGGTCAGACTGGTGCTCATAACTGATATAGATATTAATGCTTGAGATTCTATTGGGGAGATTGTGATAATGGAATAAATATAGAGGAAATTGTAGATTTATCGCACTCCATATTGTAATTTCAATGTTCAACAATAGTATTGTAAATGCAGGTTTTCCTAACCTTGTGTGTCTACACCTCTGGACTCATTTGTTTCATTTTAAACGTATTTAAACTTGTTCAATAATGACTTAAAGAGATTATTTTTAATCAGGATTATACAATAAAAATCTTTCAAAGCAACAACTTTCTCCAACTTTCATCCTACACAGCAAACAAGGCAGTGGACCCATTCGTATTTTTGTCCCGTGCACATTTATCTATGTGCTCTTCCCGTCCGCTACTGACTCAAGCAGCCTCAGCCCATTTATTAGCAGCAGTGTGTCAATTAATTCCCAGCCCCCTTTCCTGTGTTCCAGCGGCAGCCTCGGCCATACACAGCACAACTGGAGAGGAGAGGCAGAGGCGGGAAGGGAAGGGGAGGGGAAGGTGCCTCCTCTCTGACATCATCAGTGAAGAGAGGTAGGAATTCCCTTTATGTGAACCCACCCACTCGCTTACTCTGTACACCCTGTCTGGCTCCCAGACACTCTCGCATTCACACACGCTCCTGTCTGCACAGCCAGAGGAGGAACATGTTGAGGAGAAGACAAAAAGACTGACAGGCACAAGACTTGTGAAGTTCAACTTTACAGGGTGACAGAGAGAGGAAGACAAATGAACTTGGGGCAGAGAGCAGGACTAAAAGCGGTTATTTCAGGTGGGTGCAGCATCGTGTATCCCTTTTCTTTCAGGAGTTATCGCCATTTTTTACTGTTTTACGACTTTGTAACTTTGGAAAAACTATAATTTTCTTAGTTTTGTTTTTAGTTTGTTTTTTACTGTTGAACCACTGGTCTTTGACAGGGACACACTTTACAGAAGCTCCTGCAGCCTGTTGATGGAGACAGAGTGTGTGTAAAGCCTTCCTGCTGTTTGAAGGTACTGTGATATTAGCCCTGGAATATTGTCCTGTTGTGTGGTGTGCCTCTGTGGAGCAGCTCAATTACAAAGGTCAGATGTATATATGTCCTTTGAATGGGATAGCTGACTTTCTGAATGTCTGCCAGTGTTTGCATTTGATTTAGAGTTCAACATTCATTCGAGAGATTGACTGCTTAATTGTTTAGCCTCTACCTGTTTTTCTGCCTTCCCTTTCCGTCTGTCTTTATTTGCCTGTGTGTGTTGTGTGCTTGTTTTTATGTCAAGCCAATCTGCGCTCCCCCGGCTGGGTATTTTGCTGGCAGCACAGAGTGCGAACAGAGGTCATAAAAAGTTCTCAAAAAGCAGCAGACGGGGCGTCTTGGCAGTGCTAAAGCAGGGCCGGAGCTGCCTCAAACATTCCTCTCATTGTTCAGAGGCCCTGTAAGTGTGCGAGCTCCAAAACCTCCATGAAAGGAAGAGAATCCAACCACTACTGTAGCTGACCAGGTTTCAGCTGCACTTCATGGCAGCCTGTCTCTGTTTTCCAGTCCACCGTCCTGTCTGGTTCCCCTCTTGGGGGTGGTGGTATAGACTAAATCGGGTTGTGGACGATATGAAAAGAGCTGAAAGAAGTTCACATGAGGCTGACGCAGCAAGGGCAGATGAGATAAGGGTAAGTATAAAGCACATTTAGTAAGATCTGTAATTCGGTTTTCTACGTGCCTGATTGTGGCTTAAGATAACAGGGAAAAGAAGGGAGAGAGATTTGAGGAGTTCTAAGTTAAAAGTGTGATCAATGGCTGAATGTTTGGATGGAGGGTAGAGGCAATAACAGGAGAGAAGGTGAAGAGCCTGTCAAACTTTGGTAAAGTTGTTGGGTGGGTGAGTGGGTGTGCCTGGAGGCAATCTGTTCGACTGGGCACTGGCTCAGGAAACAGTGGCGTAGTGGAATAAAAGTGTATGTGTATGGCTTCTGCGGCCATTCGTGCATGTGCGGCTCAGTGGCAGCAGGGCAGCTGTGCACTAAGTACAGGGCTGGTGGTGGTGAGGGTGTTTGGCTACAAACCAGGCTGAGGATAGGGTTACAAGCAATGGGCTACAGGGAGTGGACCACTAGCTTGGGCTGGGCTCTTCGCTCAAGCACAACACTTTAAAGGTTTTCTTTAAAAAAAAATGTATGTCCCACATGTGGCACATTCTTTCACTGAGTCCAGACCAGGCAGTGATTGTTTGCCTTTGATTCCAGAAAACTGAAATAGATCAGACCCGCAGTGAACCCAGATCCTTCGTTTGAATGTCGCAGAATGTCACGGCCTTTGAAATAATTACACCTTGACACGCAACATGAAACAAAATCAGAACCTCAACCACTTTCACACACACACACCGAGACATGCTCTATCTAATGAGTGAGCTAAGGTGTGGTGCTGTGTAAGGTGTGTAAGTTCAAAGATCCAGTGATGTGCCTTACAGTTTACCAGCACTTTTGCTGTGTAGGTATAGTTGTTGCATTGTAATATCTTTTAAATGGAGGCCTGAGATTGTTCATTATCAAACTGAAGGATGTAAGGACAAATTTTGATGAATTAGTCTACGACATTTTAGCTGTTAGCTGTTGCCTGAACATCTTGAGCATGCAGAGGTGTAATGTATACGACAGCAGTTATAAAAAGCAAACATGGCATAATTACTCTAAAAAAGGAGTTTCGAAGTTATAGTAAGCTCTCAGATAAAGAACTGAATCTTCATTCATGACACCCGGAGGAGTGCTGGTTATTTCGTCACTTCACCAAGTCGTACGTTTGTAGCTTTGGTCATGTCATATCCAGTTTTTGCAGGTATAAATTGGTGCCATCCACTGGGGGACATTTCGTAACCCACTTTGAAAAACCAAAATTATTTTTTATATTCTACTACTCTACTCATAGTCTCATGTCAGGAATTTTTGTCTTATGACTAGTAAATATCTACCAACAACAGGTAACTTAGAACGCTTTTAGATATAAGCAGGGGACCTAATTTGTCGTTTTTCAAACGAGTCAACAGACAAAAACAGGGGTCAGAGCAAAAATAAATGGAAATAGTGTAATAAAGCAATTCAGAAGATATTGTACAATCAAATTAAATTATATGTATGATTTGAGCATTTCAATGATTTTTCATTCCCAAAACTGATTAAAATAGTTAACGGCAAAGAAAAATCTAATTATGTGCAATCATTTATGTACATGAAAAAGAAATGGTTTGTTTAAAATATAGAAAATAGAAGTAGTAGGAGAAAAAATGGCAACAAAATGCATGTAGCATTTGTCAAACGGGCAAATATTTCAATTGGAAATATGGATAATCTGTTCATTTCTGCATAGCAGTGGCTTAAACATAAAATACTTAACAGTTTGCATGTAGATCTTGTTGTTAAGTGAAAAGTATTTCACATTTTAAGATGCAAGCCATGTCAGATTTGTATGTATTTGCACTTTTACTCGTTTACAAGACTGAAATCCAAGCTCAAGCACATATAATGTTTGCCCAGCAGCCTCACTGACATAGCCCTGTTTGTTTGCTGATAGTGAGCATATTGTGCTCAAAGAGGTAGATTCGGTCTGCGAGGCATAGAAAGGAGAGTTGATACGTGTTGAAACAACAAGAGGTCGAGATCCAGCTGTCTCAACAGAGGCTTTTCCACTTAACCATACGGCCTTGTGTAAATGGCGATGTCAAATCTGGACACGCACTGAAGGGAATGCAGCCAGTGGCCACGTCTGCACTTGGACCTTCATATGTCCTGCGTATGAAGAGCAGAACACACACATAATGTAAACTATACATACTAAGTCATCAAAGAATCTATAAACAAGGTCATAGTTCTTGAAAATTGGAAGAAAAAAAAACTTTGACTTTAATACAGTACATCTGCTGGAAATCGGCGCCCAGTGAGCTTCGTTTTCCTACTTGACACCTACATCAAGACGCAACATGTCGACACATTTATGCAACCCACATGCCAGGGTTGTATGATTATTTCTAACCACAATAAACACCCAATTACATAGAGGCATAAGAACGTCACTGCAGGGGAAAAAAGAAGTGAGCTTTGTTGAGATTCTCCAAGCCAGTGCTTGAGGTGAGGTGTTGGACAGCGCTCGTCAACCAAATACGCCGTCATTACAGGGGGAAAGGGAAGGAATGAGCTCATAGACATTAATGGCTGCGGGTTCAACGGGGTAACAGGAGGGGGGAGATAGAAAAGATGAAAAGGAGAAAGAGAAAAACAGCGCAAAACTGCTAGATAAAAGCAGGGAGGGATGGAAGGGTTTTAGGTTGATTGGGGAGAAAAGTTAAAGTGGAGTTAGCGCGAAGTCTTTGAAGGGTGAATGAACCTTGTTTTTTTTTATTGTGACCAGGTGGAGATATTTTGGCACGAGTGACAAATTTAATTTATTTTTATAGATACAATAAAAGCGATTTATCCTGAAATGTCTACTCACACATCTGCATTGCTTTTTAAATTTGGTTAGCAAATATAAGAGAAGAAATGAATCATTCGGAAGTGTTGCAAAAAAACTAAAAAACTAAATCAGGTTAGAGTCGCTGTGACTTAATTTTATGGATTCATTTGACTATAAACTGGAACAAAACAGAACATTATTCTTGCAGGGACTGGAAAGCATCAGCTGGTAGAATATATATAATTTTTTAGTTTGGGTTTATTTTAAGAGGAAGTTTTCTACTGTTCTGCAAAGCTCTTTGAAACTGCAACAGATCAGCGATGCTGATTGCAGATTCAATGCTTCGCCATGTGTTTGCAACAGCTTTCCAGCAGGGCAGCTGGTTGAAACTTATTTAGAGTCCGGAGTTCCCCAAATGTGTCCCACTGACTCACACCTTGCAGACGGGAGATTATTAATGCAGCTGAAACTAAAAATGACTTCAAGAAGACAGGAAATTGAGGAACTTGGGATATGGTACAGTTATTTTTGAGATGTGTGCAAGTCTTTTCTCTTTTAAGGAAAAAACAAAAATCCAGACATCCTTTTAGGGACTTTTTTGGTAACATGGAAGCAGAAAAAAGCTCAAATTGTATCCTAGTTTTCCACATAAGGGCTACAGATAAAGAGGCAGAACAGAAAGGGTAACCATCTTTATAGGTAGTGCGACTTCCTTCTTAACTATCTCTCCATTCTGTTATTGACAAGATATTTTCATGAGAGACCATGGGAAGCTGACAAAAGCAACATGCACATACTGCTTATGAATGACCACCCTCGTAGCCTGATAGTTCCCTGAGACGTGTAAAAGAGAGGACTTGCGTGAGAGGGCAACAGGGGAGACAATACATAAAGGGTATAAATGACGTTGGAGTTCTATTTTTGTGTTTATTATTCATATGTTTACGTACGCTGATGAGCTCCTTTTCGCCACGATTCACCTAGATGTCTCTGTTGGCCAGGGGAATTCCTGGCAGAGTGATTTTTGAAACTACGGGACTGAATCACATTGCCAGGGATTTCCAATGGCTGACACGAAGAAAAGCAGCACTCTCACGAACGCACCACACACACTCAAAATTACTACCTCATTCACAGACACACCCATGCTTTTCATTTGAATGTTCACACACAAACACACCCGCCGGCAAATTCTGGTTTTCAAACAACGCTGTGCGGCTGCAGGACTTAACTCACATGTGAACAGTGAGTGCCTTCCATGTTCACAGTGGTTAAGTTCTGCCGCCACAGGGCTGCAGCCTGCATGTGGTAGCGTAAAGGTCAGAGAGGGGCAACAAGCTCTACAGATGAGCATCACACTTCCAACAAGCACGTCTGTTTTGAATGTTGATATATACGTTTCTAAACAAGAGCCTGTCCAAGGTTGGCAACACAGCATCACTGATCACCATTTTATTTTGTCCAAGCTTGATCCTTTTTTCTTCCTGCATTTTACAGGTAACCACTGAGCAAACACTGAATTCGATTGGCTATAGGACAGAATGTGCTTTGCTTTACAATCCTTTTATATAATTAATTAAACAAATGAAAGTTACAATAAAGTGTTCACTGTAAACATTTTATTTTTTTAATTCTATTTTTTCATATTTAATTTCCATACTAATCCAATAAAGCTTTGCTGTGATCAGAAAATGACAGGGTAAAAATTATCAGACAGGATATTCCACTCTGTAGGTTAACTGTATTAATCATGGTAGTTATCATAAAAGAATAACACAAAGAACGGGTAGGCTAGGATTGAAATTATTATATTATAAAAATATTAATATTTTACAACATTAAAAATCTTAACAGGCTGTACGCTAAACTTCCTCTAACATGTAGTACATCTTTGCAGCCACCATAGCACCTTGGAAAAACATCCATATATTGTAAATTATATTGTAAAATAAAGTACTTTATTTTAATAATAAGTAATAAAGTAGTTTGGGTTGTTACTCAAAGCAACCCAAACCAAACAGCTGCAGCTGACATATTTAGGTTAAAGGTAATCATTTAATCATTAGATTTTACCAACATGTTTATTTTGACTGGGGCTAATTTTGGAGCAGCCTAGCCAGAGTTCTGACTTTGAATAAAAAATCTGTGGTGGGAGCTAAAGATTACGGTAATGGCGAGGAAGCCTTCCAACCTCAAAGACTTGATTCTCATCAACAAAGACTAGACAGCCAACTTGTTCATCTGTCAACTCAAGTTTCATTTTTATGAAGTCCTGTTATTATGTATTATTTATTTGTTTTACATAAGTCTGATTTTTTGTGTCTGTTGTCTTGGCCGGGTCTCCTTTGTAAAAAAAAGATTTTTGATCTTAATGGGCCTTCCTGGTTGAATAAAGGTACAATAAGAAGAGGAGCAAAGTTTGATGTTGCTTTCAGAAGAAAATTAAATAACTATTACTCTGATCTTTTAAAAAACAGTTCTGCTGTGTATAGGTCCAGCTCAGACGCAAGCAGCAGAAAAATAATAATAATAGGCTTTAAATAGGGACTCTGTTGAAATGACTTTCAAACTAGGACGGTTTGTATTAATACATGTTGGTGCATTTGTCAACATGTCTTTTGAGAATTCAGTTTTCTGGGGGTGATCTGCCTAAGCAGGTCGAGAATGACCCTTCTGTCAGAACATGGTGATCTAGGGCCATCATATAAATACAACACATTTTTCCTAATTAGATTTATATCATTGATACCAAGCATAATAGGAGAGTTTAAAGACACAAACAGGGACCTTAAAGGGGTAGTTCAGAAGTAAAGGTTTTGAGTTTTGAAGTGAGGTTTTGTAAATAGGTTATAAGCAGTAAATATCTTACCTATAGTATATCCCACTCTCAGAGTCTTTATTTGGTATAAATCCAGATTATTTGTTCCTGGAGGCTGATGCTAACGACTAGTCCAAGAGGGGCCAGGAATTCTACCATCCTCCAAAAACTACAAATTTAACCAACATTGTGGCAGCATATGTGAAGGCTAATGTATTAATCTTTTATTTAATTTTTTTTACATATTTATTTATTTTTCCTTTTTATTCTCTTGAACCTTTATACTAAAGTCACAACTACATTGGATGGTTGATTACAGAGAAGCCAATGATTATTTACAAGAGAAATGGAAATCTGAGGCGGTGTACCACATACTGAGAACAGAACATTTAAAGTGTTTCCAGTCAGACTAACTGTCTGACACAGGAAGATCCCTAATGATACAATGCCTATTATCTCCATTTCTCGTGGAAGGCATTAGCAGAATTTTGTAAAAAAAAATACTGAATGTAATCATCACAACAGTTTAAATGTTCATTAAATAGTGTTTGCATAAATCTGCTGTTTTTTTAATTTTCGGAGACTGTAGAAATTGGCTTTGGTCTTAGGTCCACTTGGATTAAATTATCTGGATTTATACAAAATAAAGACACCAAGAAAATACAGCAGGTAGGATATTACCAGCTTGTAATGTTCTAACAGAGCCACACTTCAAAAAATTAAAACTATTCCTTTGAACTTTTGATTTTCTGACTATTTCTGCAAAATTTTAAAAGTATTCAGCTTAAAATGTAAGAAAATCCTCAAATTTTCTGGAAATTTGGTATGTATTCTCTGCTAAGTTTAAACCAAGAGGAAAAGTGTGAAAAGTGATTTTTATTTCTCTAAGAGTAAAAAGAAGTGTAAGCTTTTCTCAGATTGACTCTTTAACTTTCCGAACTCAGTTTCACAGCTCATTATTTCCAAATCAACCCCACGTGCTCGTGTCAGACAGTATGTGTGTGATGGAGTACATGTGTACATGTTCACAGATGACTCACTGTACAGTGTTGTCAGAAGCTGATATATTACAATGGAGGGGGAGATTCTCTGAAGAAAAAGGTTTACAGTCTATACATTTCTAGTAAAAACCTGCAGTCTGTTGAATTTGCTGAAGTTGCGCCCCATCGGCGTTTCGGTTCCTGCTAAATGTCAGCTGCCTCATTAAGAGCAAATCTTCTGCCGTCCCTGTAGGGAGAGCTGTATGTCACCTTATGTCATCATTTTAGTCGCTGGGCTGTCCGGGTCGCTTTGAGCAAGTCTGTCTTTGTTTGATTTTCTGTTTGTGTTCACATTTTCCATACGCTTCTGCCTGTTGGTTTTTCTCGAATGAGCATCGCTGCCTGTCTGTATGATTATGGACTGTCTGTGTGTGTGAAAAATTACCTCTGTCATCCCCCCTCCTCGCCCCCGCTGGGTCGGTCTCCTGTGCCTGCTGTGCTGATAATCAGTGTGTGATGTCGGCTGGCTCAGTTCAGCAGGAACAGGGGACTGTTCTCACTTCCACACACAATTAAACATAAACAGAATCACACATAAACATTATCTTCTCTTATCATGTGGAAACACATTTTGGTTGCTTCGATTTAGTCTTTAAATTCTACTCACTGACTGTTAAACTGTGATATATATAAAGCTGTATTTATTGTGTCTATTTCTTGTAGAATGACTGTAAATAAATATCCAGGAGGGTATAACCTGCAGCATGCTTCTGTTTTTCAAACAAGAAAGTGTAATCATGATGTTTTCTATCTGTTTTGTGTATTGTTATTTTATGGCTTCATGAATATAAAAATTGATTAAAATAATATTCGCTTGAGTCATTACTATGCGCATCTTCTATTTAGACATCCCCTCATTTACTTTATGACAAATCTGACCAGTGCATTATTCACTCATTCCCTCCATCATGTTCTCTGCCTTCTTTTTTGCGGTCAACCTGAGAAAATCTAAATTTGCGGCAGAAACCTGACATTCTGCAGTTGAATGCTGCACCTGGTGTGTTGGGTGGCATTTTGTTTTTTAAAAAACATGAAAAACAAATCTTAAATAGGTTGTTACACAATTTTAACCTTTCACTTTCTGGGAGATCTTCATGGTCAGATACACCTTCTTACACATCTGTGAAGCTATGGGCGTTGCTAGACCTGTTTTACTGAGGCATGTGTCACAGGTTTTAGACACTCTTTCTCATTCAATGGTTTTATTTATGTTTATGACTATTGTATGACATTGTAGATTCTCACTGAAGGCATCAAAACTGTGAATGAACACATATGGAATTATGTAGCAAACAAATAATTGTAAAATAACTTTAAATATGTTTTATTTCCTTAAAATAGGCACACTTTGCTGTGATGACTGAAATATTAACCTCTGGCCATCTCTCAATGAGTAGAAAACCATTTCAGGTGACCACCTGATGAAGCTCAGGGAGAGAACGCCAAGAGGGCAAAGCAGTGATCAAGGCAAAGAGTGGCTACTTTGAAGAATCTAAAATACTAAAATGTTTAGAGTTATTTCACACTTTTTGTTTACTGTATAATTCCAAGTGTGTTCATTCATAGTTTTGTTGGCTTTGGTGAGAATCTACAATGTAAATAGTCATGACAATAAAAAAAAAAACATTAAGTGAGAAAGTGTATCTAAAACCTTTGACTGGTAGTGTGCTTTTGTGCCACGGTAAAATTTTAGCAACTATTATGTAAACATCTTCCACTGAGAAAACCAAAATTGCAGCCTTTGCTCTAATCATCCCAAAGCTGTTCAAGAAGGTTGAGTTAAGGACTGTTTTTATATTGGAACATGTATGGTAGACAAAATATCTATTTCATCTCAAAATTGGAATACATGAATTGGTTACAGAAAATATTCATGGGGTACTGAAGATGACATGAAGTTAGAGACTTAGAGCATAAAGTCAAAATGAACCCAAACTACATGCCAATTTGCTTAAAAATCAGATGAGCTGGTACCAAGTTAAACACACAAACCAGACAACTCTGAAGAGTGCAGGTGGAGTACCTAACTCTCGCTCTTGAAAGCAGCCAGTGGCTTTACACTAAATTGCTAAATGCATGTTGCAGCTATAATCTTGACTGGTCTTGTGTAAAAAAAAGTTCTACATTTCCAATATCAAGATAACACCAAGACCAAGAAAATGTAGCTCAAATGCTGTGCCCCAGTACTGCTTTATGTTTAGCAACACCAATGTGCATGACTTCAGTGTGAGACGCAGACTTGAAAGCAAAAACTTCAAGAAAACTCACAATGGCAGACGGCAAAGTGTCACCTTCTAGCAAATTAGAATAAAAAAAGAGAAGGAAAAATTATTTGGCATAAAAAACCGTGACAGTCAGATTGAAACATCTGGTGGAACAAGAAAAAATAAATGTATTACCAACATCAAGCTTGCACTTTTGGGGGTTTTTAACGTCTGTCGTATTTTCACAACACTTTTCCTTAACGTCTAGTTTGAAACTAAAATAAATGCCGTTAGTGACAGGTCTGTATTTGTTTGTTTTGTTTTTAAAGTACTGTTATAATGCTTTTCTAGTTATTTTCATCTGCATTTGATTCTCTTGAAAATGCATTTTTACAACTGTGTTAAAAAAAGAACAGTTTCTTTACCTTATCATGGATTAATGAAAGTTTCATATATTTTATAAAAAGGTATAAGTTCAGGTATTAATTCAGTTAAGTTAGGATTTCTAAAGCCATTGTTATATAAAATCTAACTAAACACAACTTCTAATTTTGCCAATATATTTGCCAGGATACATGGCAACAAAGTTAATTTTTTATTTGTGACAACGGATATGTCCTAAAAATGCACTAAAACTGTGTACATATAAAATAATTTTACAGACAGTTTTTTATGTTTTTTTATGAAAGGTCATGTGTTGAACAAGTTCTTGTTTCTTTTAGTTTCTTATTCATACATTAATGCATCAGTTAAAGATGAGAGTTATACATAAAATCATGCAATTTAGACTTTAGCAAGACACACTCAATAAAGGAGAGGTTCTGCAGGTGGGGACCACAGAACACTTCTCAGTACCTTTGCTTTCTGGCTGATGTTTTGGTCACTTTTGAATGTTGGTGGTGCTTTCACACTCGTGGTAGCATGAGACGGACTCTACAACCCACACAAGTGGCTCAGGTAGTGCAGCTCATCCAGGATGGCACATCGATGTGAGCTGTGGCAAGAAGGTTTGCTGTGTCTGTCAGCGTAGTGTCCAGAGCCTGGAGGCGCTACCAGGAGACAGGCCAGTACACCAGGAGACGTGGAGGAGGCCGTAGGAGGGCAACAACCCAGCAGCAGGACCGCTACCTCTACCTTTGTGCAAGGAGGAACAGGAGGAGCACTGCCAGAGGCCTGCAAAATGCCCTCCAGCAGGCCACAAATGTGCATGTGTCTGCACAAACAGTTAGAAACTGACTCCATGAGGATGGTATGAGGGCCCGACGTCCACAAATGGGGATTGTGTTCACAGCCCAACACCATGCAGGACGCTTGGCATTTGCCAGAGCACACCAGGATTGGCAAATTCACCACTGGCGCCCTGTGCTCTTCACAGATGAAAACAGGTTCACACTGAACACATGTGACAGACGTAACAGAGTCTGGAGACACCGTGGAGAGTGATCTGCTCCTTGCAACATCCTTCAGCATGACCGGTTTGGCAGTGGGTCAGTAATGGTGTGTGGTGGCATTTCTTTGGAGGGCCGCACCACCCTCCATGTCCTTGCCAGAGGTCGCCTGACTGCCATTGGTACCGAGATGAGATCCTCAGACCCCTTGTGAGACCATATGCTGGTGCGGTTGGCCCTGGGTTCTTCCTAATGCAGGACGATGCTAGACCTGATGTGGCTGGAGTGTCTCAGCAGTTCCTGCAAGATGAAGACATTGAAGTTATGGACTGGCCCGCCCGTTCTTCAGACCTGAATCCGATTGAGCACCTCTGGGATATCATGTCTCGCTCCATCCACCAACGTCACGTTGCACCACAGGCTGTCCAGGAGTTGGCGGATGCTTTAGTCCAGGTCTGGGAGGAGATCCCTCAGGAGACCATCCACCGTCTCATCAGGAGCATGTCCAGGTGTTGTAGGGAGGTCATACAGGCACGTGGAGGCCACACACAATACTCAGCCTCATTTTGACTTATTTTAAGGACATTACATCAAAGTTGGATCAGCCTGTATTGTTTTTTTCCACTTTAATTTTGTGTGTGACTCCAAATCCAGGCCTCCATTGGTTAATAAATTTGATTTCCATTGATGATTTTTGTGTGATTTTGTTGTCAGCACATTCAACTTTGTACAGAACAAAGTATTCAATTAGAATATTTCATTCATTCAGATCTAGGATGTGTTATTTGAGTGTTCCCTTTATTTTATTTGAGCAATGTATATATATAGTACACACAGACTGATGTTTTCAAGCTAATTACTACTAATTACATTAATTTCTCCTTACAGCTAATGAAAATAAGATTCCATCACACCAATTAAAAACATTTTAATATAGAGTTGCAGGCTTCATAAAAAATATGTTTAATACCTGTTTCAGACAAACAAGTCTCATCTGAACACATATTTTAATCTTTTAAATAACTATGATAGATAGATAGATAGATAGATAGATAGATAGATAGATAGATAGATAGATAGATAGATAGATAGATAGATAGATAGATAGATAGATGTGCTAAAAAATAAGCTTTATAAATTTTCACTTCTCTCCATTGTGAGCTTATACTTCAATGTATCTCTGTGGTGAAAAATTTTTGTTTCATGATACCACTTTGTTGAATTACTTTAATGTTTATTTTTCTTAAAAATATGAGTATTGCACTCAAAATTATTACTTAACATTTTTATTAAAAATTAACTAAATAATGAAAGATAACCTTTAATGGACATATCTTTAAAAAAAAAAAAAAACATTAAGGTGACAGCATAATTTTTATTTGTGGCAGCTGCTTTTTATTAACGATAGACATTTTATTTAATTAAACATAACTTGCAAAAATATGACATTAAATATTGAAGTGTGGCCCTGAAAGAGGTTTAGCTCCAGACCAACCAGTTCTGGATTTCTGCAGTAACTGTAATCATAAACGCAACCACACATGGCAACGGACCTAAACATGTCTTTCAGCTGCAACAGGTTTTTTTTACCGTCCTTCTTGGAGATGTCATCCGGATGTTTATCATTGCCGAGTTGCCACAGCAACTGAAACGTGTCCGTCATCAAGCCGCTGACGTACACGGACGGCGGTTCAACGAGCGAGTTCCTGTTTCTAAGAACGCAGCGAGAGGAAAGGGGCTGCCGTGGAGAGCCTCCTCCCCTTCTCTCTGTCTCACCGCATTGCCCACCTCCTCTTTTCAGCCCACTTCTCTCCTCCTCTTATCACAGCCTCCTATACGTTTATTGCTCCATTGTTCCCCCCTCCTCTCCCCACACTCCTGCATTACAGTGTTTATCTTTACGTGGCAGCCCTGCGGCCCCGCCTGTGCCTGTCACACCTACGCACTCGCACTCCCTCACCTGCCTACTACCTCTGCTGGCTGGCCAATAGGCGGCCGCCGCGGGAGTCACCATGGCAACAAAGCAGGTAAACAAAGGAAGGGAGAACAAGAAAGCCAGAACGACCTGTAAGCCAATCTAAATTTCAAGTAAGATAAAGTTCAGACGGAAGTGTAGGACTGTTTATCATTGTTTTTATTTTTTTTAATAGATTTTAATCTAGAAGAACATCCAATAGATTGGATGAAAAGCGCCGTTAAACACCAATTTTGTAGACCTGGCCATATTTTCAGTATTATTTAGGTGTAGACCTCCATGTGTCACACCGACATATGAATCCTTTGTTCCATACTTATGGATGTACCTTCAACGTCGTTGTAACAGATTTTTGTCTTGGATTGCCCTATAATTATCTACCCATCAACTTATACCAGCTTCTCTGACCCTGGTAAAGAGAAGTATTCCCACAGCACGGTGCTTCAACCAACATGTGTCACCATGGGAGGGGTGCGTTAAGGTGGATGTGTTAGATTTCGCATGTAGCCCAAAAAGCGCTCTCTTCTGATCTAAGCACCTTATTTTATATGACTTCTTTTGTCTTTCTTTCACCAATGCTTTCTTCTTCCCACTCTTCCATAAAGCCCAGATTTGTAAGTGGTTGTACTGTCAAGAAATTCTCCCTCCCAAGTTTTGATCTCTTCAGCTCCTCCACAGTTGCCATGGGCCTCTAGGTTGCTTCTTTGATGTATGCTCCTTGCCTGGCCTGCCAGACTAGTTGAACGGCCATATCTTGATTGGTTTGCAGTTGTGCTATACTCTTTTAGAATGTGAAACAGTGCTCCATGAGACATGCAAAGCTGTTTTATGACCTATAATTGGTTTTAAACATTTTGCTTGCCCGGTTGTGTTCTCCTTTGATGCTTTTTGTTCCCTAACAAACATTGTTCTTTAACAAACCTGCGGGGCATTCACAGAACAGCTCTATGTATATAAATAGCATGTTTTTAAACCTTTACCTCTGCTTTCTAACATACCTTCATTAATGTATGAATAAATTAAACACCAATGGGTTCCATTTACTTATTAGGTAACATCTAAAGGTAATTGGTTGCACTGCATTTTTTAGGGGTATCAGAATAAAGGGGTCTAACAACAAATCCTACTAAAATTATTTAAAAGTTGGAATTTAAGTGTCAAATGTCCCCTCCAATTGTCACAGTAACCAAACATATATATGAAAATATGCTCAGACACATTTGTTGTGTATTTCTATTCTCTCTCCTCTACTTCATGCTGATCCACCCCACCCTGCAGCTGTGCAGCAGGTCAGCGCTTCCCCTCCCTGTCTGGCTGCTTGGTTCTCACCATAAAAAAGAAGCTGCCAATCTGGCTGCAAGAAGACATAATTGCCATTATGACTGCTGCAGCCCTGCACATCACACAGTGTAATGAATGTTCCACGGAGGAGGGGAGGAGAGGGGGGACACTGACTCCACTGTGCAGGCGCCACACAATATTATCATAGCGTGACTACAGCTCATCCACACACAAACACGTGCAGGGTCTCGACTCCACTGTCTTCAGCCCACTCCGCCTGTCTGTAATCTCCCAGTTAAACCCAAGGCAAACATGTTTCTATAGAGCTAAAAATCCATACAACAATGCCTTTGAAAAACAGAAAAAATCTTTTCAACAGTCAAAGCCCTAAACAAACACTCCACTTGCACAGTGCCACCGCCAATAGGAAAAGATAGAAACAGTGGATGAAAAAGCAGTTTGCACCAGCGCAGGAACGCCCAACTCATATGTGTGTGTGAGCACATGGAGCCGAGGTTTTTGGGAAAGCTGACCTTATCCCGGTTCCAATTCCATCTCCGTTTCCAATTAAGAAAAGGTCAACATAACCACTTAAAAACCGAGGCTTGAGGCTAGCCTTCTCTAGGAAAAAGCAAATCACGCTTCAGCAAACATATTATAGACACACTTAAAACAGAAAGCAACTCAGCATTTCCAGTTCAAGGACTAAGAAATATAAGTGAACCGTGAACATAGCAGTACGAAGGATATGGGGGCACTGATTGGCCACAGGAAATATCCATTCCCATTGTAACAAAGTCATGTATTGCAGAGGGAAATGTCTTGATCACTGTTACAAGTTTATGTGGTTGATGCGTAAAGGGAAATATCTGACTCTTTCATAGATACCGTTCCTCTCTGCCCAGCTAAATTAATAATGCATGAGAAAGCACCGATTACATGCAGATGTTGCGATGCTCTGGTTTGACTCAAACATCCTCTTCGTGTGTTCACCAATACCTAAACCAGCTTGGTCAAAGAGCAGATTTAAGCTGATAAAGTTTCATTCATACTTGTGAGTAAGTTGACTACTAGCTGTTTAAACTTAAACCAACTTCAACATATCCAGAGTCACATGTGACACAGTAACTAAATAACTAAATAGATATTTATCTACAGTCATATTTAATAAATCAGAATAAGCTTTCCGTTTGTCAGATTAAAAGTACCTCGTAAAAATAATAACCTTTAAACCGGTATCAAACATGCTTTTCCTTATGCACGCATTTTAGTATTAAAATATATTTTTATTGATCTGATGTAATATTCTACTCTTAAATGTTGTGTTTTCATTAGATGTAAGCAGAAAATCATCATTATTAACAGAAATAAAGGCTTGAAAACAATCTGTGTGTAATTAATCTATATAATATGTTTCACTTAGTGAATGGAGGTACTTAAATTATTTAACCTTTTAATAGTATTATAATTTTTGAATGGACCTGTATGTGAAATAAAATTCAAAGTCCATATGATAAAACAATTATATGAATTATCTGAATATGACAATAATTAGTTAAATACATAATTCAATAAATAATCATAGAAATCATCATTTTGGATGTGCTGTTATATGTTGAAACCATAGGGAGGTCTTACAATAGTTTTTATTTAATTATTTCACATTATTGTGCTTATTTATTTCATAAATTGATTTTATCTGTCTGGCTTACCCATCAAAGTCAGTGGGCAGGGCTTACTCTGGTCTGCTATCGAGGTAATGTTGATTTTAACCAGAGCTGAAGGTGTCTTTGACGATCTGTAGTGAAATTATTAAATAAATAAATAAATAAAGTCATGACAGAATGTGGCACAGGAAATAGGAAATAGTTGAACAAATACTGAAATAATAAATATTTTTGTCTATTTTACTAATTAAAAATTTTAATCACTATCCTATTTATATTTATTTATTTATTCATATAAATATTGGCACATATATAGGTAAGCCAAAATTGTAAAAAAAAAAATCCACGTTTATGTTTATATTTAAAATAATTTTCTTTCAAGCAAGAAGTATTATTTTTGAAAGAAACAAAAACTCGGTTTTTGCATCTTAACAAAACTACCATGTCAAATACGATGTATACTCTTAAATAATAGAATAGAAAAACCTTTATTAGCATTACAGCAATCAATGCTCTTCATAATTGCTGGAAAGCTTTTTGCATGTTTTCAGTGGTATTATGATGATTTACCTTTGTTAATGAGGTTTAAGTCTTTGTGGTTGGAAGCCCTCCTTACCATCACCCCAATCTTTAGCTCCCTCCGCAGATTCTCTAAGGGATTCAAATCGGGTCTTTGGCTAGTCCACTCCAACTAGTACTTATGGTCAGAAGAAACATGATGAAAAAATTTAAAAACGACTTAAAATCTGAATGACTAGGGTAGGATAACCTTTGGGCCTAACTGTAAGTGATTAACAAATTATTTATTTATTGGATTTTGGCATAACAGGACACAGCAGAGCTCTGGGAGTTTTGCTTATTCAGGAATGAGCATAAATCAGAACTTAAAGATGTCTTGAAATAATTAAATAAAAAATGTAATAAATCTGCTAGTTAATAAAATCTGTATGGAGTGTACTGTCTAGAGGTCTAATTATCTATACCCTGTCATTTTCTGTTTATATGCTGAAGTAAGCATGCTATTAAATTATACAGTTTGCTTTAGCATAGACATCAAACCTGAGGATGGTTTTGAACTAGATTGTGCTACATTCAGATGTATGTATTTAAAAATAACAGGGAATGTGAGTCACTTTTCAGTATGAAGGCTCATCAACAGCCTTCTAAATGTCAGCTCAATCTTCAAATTTTCTTTTAGGTGATACATTTCCTGTTTTTAAAAATAGGAAATGAAACAGCATCATTAAAAACCGGCACCAACAAACCCATCAAGGGTTTAGCTGCACATTGACCTATTAAAGTGAGAACTGAGTGTACTGGTTTACAAAGGCTTTTCAAAGAGACATTACCACTTTTCAAAATAGTCAGCATGAATTTTTTTAAATTGTGTTTTTTTTTAAAGAAAAAACAGGACATGTTGGCTGTAAAATGTGCAATGACTGCACAATATCTAAAAACTATTTTCAGATCTTTCAAAAATAAAAGACCATGATGGTTCTTGGTCAGGACTTCACAGGTCAAAATAACTGTATCATTGTCAGCGACCTCAGAAACTCCAATATCTGAAGGGGGAAAAGTGTAACAAGAGAAAGAAAACAGGCTGCAGGCGCATGACCTCTAGCTGGTACAGGGTGATTACCTGTATTAAGGTAAACTAGAGAGTTAAACCTTATGGTATATTAAAAAAAAGCTGTAATATTCTCTCCAGTTGTGTGTACGGTTCAAAGTCCTTTTAACAAGCTACCTGAGAAAGTTACTGGATTTCTTTCTAGTTATACAGAGCATAGAGTGATGCAGCCCCACCCCTACCTGTTGCTGCACACTGTCAGTCAGCTGGCTGACAGCAAGCTTTTGCCTATTTGAAAATACTGGTGCATTTCAACAAACTTGACTATAATCAAAACGATCCTTTATTTCAATAATTCCATTGAAAAAGTGAAACCCATATATTACACACAGAGTAATATATTTCAAGTGTTTATTTCTGTTTGATGATTATGGCTTACTGCAAAGGAAAACCAAGTATTAGGTTTCTCTGATAATTAGAATATTCCATTAAACCAAGTACAATTTTAATACCAGCCTACTAAAAAGTTTGTTCATATACTATACAGCATTTACCCTTAACAGTTGGTTGAGGCTCCTTTTGCATGAATTTCTGCATCATTTCATGCAGTGTGGTATGATGGAGATCAGCCTGTGGCTCTGCTAAGGTGTTCAGGAGGCTCAGGCTGCTTTAAAAGCGGACCTTAAGCTCATCTAGTCTGTTGGGGTTAGTGCCTCACCTTTCGCATGACGATACTCCATCTGATTTAGATCAAACCAGTACAATCAAGTATAATGAGACAATGGTCATTGAAGGAGGTTTTGGCTTTGTGGGCAGGTGCTACGTCCTACTGGAAAATGAAATCATCCCCATAAAGCTCATTAGTAGAGGGAGGCATGTACAATATCCTGGCAGAAAGCTGCATTGACTTTGGGTAACACAATGGACCAACAGTAGCAGATGACATGGCTCCTCAAATCATCACTGCCTGTGGAATGGACTCAAACATAAGAGACTGTAAGCTATTATCATGCACGCGCACAACGTCTTTAAGCCTCTAAAGATTGAATGAGGTACAGAGCTTTATGAGGAAGACAGCTTGTGTTTTTTAAGGGAGGCTTGGTTTATTTAAGCAAGACAAACAACATTCTACATATGTACATATCACCACAGCAAGACTGTGCAGTGAGAGTATTGAAAACAATTGGAACATTTAGAAATAAATACAAGAATTAAAGCAAAGAGTGGTTCATCTGAAATCCTTTACTTTGTCAGAATGAAAGAATGTATGACCTTTAAAGTTTTCTGTGTGCATAACTTTAAGGATAAAATGCGTAAAATAGCTTGTTGGCATTGACAACATATGATTTCTTTGTACATTTTAGACAGTTTCCCAACTGAATTGCTCCTTTAAATATTCCAAAGGTAAAGAACATTCTCTGTAAGGTTTCTCTTCTATATACTATTCACAAACCTATTCATGTGCAACTCAGTGTCCCATTGTAGCGCTTCAGTGGCTTTCTCACACAGATCAGACATCCAAAAAAAAAAAAAGCATTTTATACAAGTCCACTAAAACCTTTAAACTGTCAAAATGAAATACTTTTCCTGATTTGTGAAACTATGCAGGAGCATCTTCCACCCAGGAACAAAGACAATAAAATGAGCCATCTACACATTAAAACTAGGAATCAATATGGCCATACTATTAATAGCATCCGTGCATTGAGTGTGACGCTACAGCTATCCTGCAACATGTGAAGCCTCCCGCCCTCCAGGGCACACTCTCAGAGCCTACAGTTAAAATCAAATGTATTGGTACATGTAATAGCATTACATGCATGCCATTTCAACTGTCTTAAAAGCAAAGGGAAAAAAACTACTTTAAACAACTAAAAGTCAAGGAAAGCCTTGAAATAGGTCTTTGCCTCAAAATGTAAACACCTATTTAGATTAAGTGCAGTCTGAAAAGCAGCATATCACAATATCACCTAAGCATTCATTTGGAAAAACAAATAACAAGGAGAACTAGAAACCTGCAAGCAGCTTTGAAGGCCCTCGCACCCCTCAGCGCAACTCGGGCTGTTGAGCGACCGCAGGAGCCTGGCATCGCCTCCTACACGCCACATACGATGACACCGCGTCACTTCAACACGTGGCCAGTAGGTGGCACTTTGAGGAACATGTCATATTATCTTCGGTCATGCAGAGTTTCAGTCTGGCAAAAAGCATTCAAAATTTGGAGTAAATCTGACCTTCCAGATGGAAGCTGCACTTACTTGTTTGTTTGTGGGTGGGGCTAAAACGACATCATCAATTGACTGTGTCAACATGTCCATCATTAAGTCATGATCATGTATACTACATTTCAAGTGTATCCGATGATGTATGAGGGAGATATAGCCCTTGAAGTCTCCTAGGGGGCGCTATTGATCCAAATTTAAATGTAATCCAATAGAGCTGTTTGGGGCTGACAAAGATCAAGTATATTCAGTTTGGAGTGAATCAGACCTTCCATATGGAAGCTACAGTCATTTGTTTATTAGTGGGCGGGGCTAGAGTGATGTAATGTATTGACTGTGTCAACATGTCCAGCATTGATACATGATGATGTACAGGAAGTTTGAAGTGGATCCGATCAGGCATGAGGGAGCTAGAGCACTTGAAGTGTCGTAGGGGGCGCCGTTGAGCCAAATTCATATGTAATGTAATAGAGCTGTTTAGGGGCTGACAAGGATCAACCATATTGAGTTTGGAGTAAATCGGACCCTACATGTGTACTTTAGAGGCAAACGTATCGCCATGGCGTCACATCAGATTTCGCCACGCCACCACGGCCACACCCTCCAGCCAAACCTGTCAGTACTGGAGATGAAGTTAGACCATCGTGTTATCTGTCATTCGAGACAGTTTCATGTTGATTAGTTGAAGGAGATCAAATATGGCCCACACTAAGTGAAACATGACACTTCCTGTTCTGAGGGGGCGGGGCTTCGTTGAGGCCTAGAGGCAGATACATAAGTGTACCAAATTTCAGATTCCTTGGTCAAAGCATGGCTTGGGGCTTTTTTTTTTTAAATTGTCTAGGGGGCGCTGTGGACGAATTAGGCCACGCCCACCAAATATGTCATCAGATCTCTGTTGGGGACTGGACAAGGATCAATCACATTGAATTTGGTGCAGATCAGATGATCTATGTGGAAATTAGAGCCAAACATATAGCCATGGCGTGACGTCTGACTTCGCCGCACCACCACGGCCATGACCTTTTCTGAAAAGTTACTGTGCTTCAAACGAAGTTAGACCCACTAGTTGTCTGTCTTCTGACACACTTTCAAGTTGATTGGGTCAAGAGGGTCAGAGAGGCACCTTTCCAAGTGAAAAAAGTGACTTCCGGTTTTCAGGGCGCGTGGCTTTGATGATGTCAGAATATGACCCCATAGGATAATGGGGAACCCAAAGGTCCTCTTTCATGCCAACTTTGGTTTGATTTGTCGTTTCTTTAGGAAAGTTATTGCATCTTTTCACTTTGAGCGCAAACGGCAAGTTCGTGCCCCGGCCACGCCCCCTAAACATGGCCGAAAACTCAAAATTTTGATAACTTTTAATCCCCCATGCCTTAACTGCATATTGACCAAATATGAAGCCGATAGGTCAAAATCCCTAGGAGGAGTTCGTTAAAGTTTGAGGTGAGTAAAAGTGAAAAATGGGCAAAAATTGGCCTTTGACCCAAAATGGCCGACTTCCTGTGAATTTTAGGGCATACCCCCAAGAGACTTTTTTTCTTGGTTTGAGGAGTTCTAGCATTGTGCCAAATTTCAGATCTGTACGACTTACGGTTTGGCCTATCTCCCGTTTTGGGGCGTGGCTAAGTGGTTTGTCCACGCCCACTGCCGACGACATTAAAGAACAAAACTGTCACGCGGGGGACAATTTTGGGTAAAATTTGGTGAGTTTTGGGATATGGCAAAGTCCCCATATTGCCCTGCCAAAAGTCCCCGGAATAATAATAAGAATTCGAGTGATTACAATAGGCCCTCGCAGTTTTCCTGCTCGGGCCTAATAAAGATTCTAATTACAATAGGCCTTCGCAGCTGCTTTGCTGCTCGGGCCTAGCTAGAAACCTGCAAGCAGCTTTGAAGGCCCTCGCACCACTCAGCGCAACTCGGGCTGTTGAGCGACCGCAGGAGCCTGGCATCACCTCACACACGCCACCGACGATGACACCGCTTCACTTCAACACGTCGTCACTAAGTGGTACTGTGAGCAACATGTCATATGATCTTCGGTCATGCAGAGTTTCGGTCTGGCAAAAAGCATTCAAAATTTTGAGTAAATCTGACCTTCCAGATGGAAGCTGCACTCACTTGTTTGTTTGTGGGTGGGGCTAAAAAGACATCATCAATTGACTGTGTCAACATGTCCATCATTAAGTCATGATCATGTATACTACATTTCAAGTGTATCCGATGATGTATGAGGGAGATATAGCCCTTGAAGTCTCCTAGGGGGCGCTATTGATCCAAATTTAAATGTAATCCAATAGAGCTGTTTGGGGCTGACAAAGATCAAGTATATTCAGTTTGGAGTGAATCAGACCTTCCATATGGAAGCTACAGTCATTTGTTTATTAGTGGGCGGGGCTAGAGTGATGTAATGTATTGACTGTGTCAACATGTCCAGCATTGATACATGATGATGTACAGGAAGTTTGAAGTGGATCCGATCAGGCATGAGGGAGCTAGAGCACTTGAAGTGTCGTAGGGGGCGCCGTTGAGCCAAATTCATATGTAATGTAATAGAGCTGTTTAGGGGCTGACAAGGATCAACCATATTGAGTTTAGAGTAAATCGGACCCTACATGTGTACTTTAGAGGCAAACGTATCGCCATGGCGTCACATCAGATTTCGCCACGCCACCACGGCCACACCCTCCAGCCAAACCTGTCAGTACTGGAGATGAAGTTAGACCATCGTGTTATCTGTCATTCGAGACAGTTTCATGTTGATTAGTTGAAGGAGATCAAATATGGCCCACACTAAGTGAAACATGACACTTCCTGTTCTGAGGGGGCGGGGCTTCGTTGAGGCCTAGAGGCAGATACATAAGTGTACCAAATTTCAGATTCCTTGGTCAAAGCATGGCTTGGGGCTTTTTTTTTTTAAATTGTCTAGGGGGCGCTGTGGACGAATTAGGCCACGCCCACCAAATATGTCATCAGATCTCTGTTGGGGACTGGACAAGGATCAATCACATTGAATTTGGTGCAGATCAGATGATCTATGTGGAAATTAGAGCCAAACATATGGCCATGGCGTGACGTCTGACTTCGCCGCACCACCACGGCCATGACCTTTTCTGAAAAGTTACTGTGCTTCAAACGAAGTTAGACCCACTAGTTGTCTGTCTTCTGACACACTTTCAAGTTGATTGGGTCAAGAGGGTCAGAGAGGCACCTTTCCAAGTGAAAAAAGTGACTTCCGGTTTTCAGGGCGCGTGGCTTTGATGATGTCAGAATATGACCCCATAGGATAATGGGGAACCCAAAGGTCCTCTTTCATGCCAACTTTGGTTTGATTTGTCGTTTCTTTAGGAAAGTTATTGCATCTTTTCACTTTGAGCGCAAACGGCAAGTTCGTGCCCCGGCCACGCCCCCTAAACATGGCCGAAAACTCAAAATTTTGATAACTTTTAATCCCCCATGCCTTAACTGCATATTGACCAAATATGAAGCCGATAGGTCAAAATCCCTAGGAGGAGTTCGTTAAAGTTTGAGGTGAGTAAAAGTGAAAAATGGGCAAAAATTGGCCTTTGACCCAAAATGGCCGACTTCCTGTGAATTTTAGGGCATACCCCCAAGAGACTTTTTTTCTTGGTTTGAGGGGTTCTAGCATTGTGCCAAATTTCAGATCTGTACGACTTACGGTTTGGCCTATCTCCCGTTTTGGGGCGTGGCTAAGTGGTTTGTCCACGCCCACTGCCGACGACATTAAAGAACAAAACTGTCACGCGGGGGACAATTTTGGGTAAAATTTGGTGAGTTTTGGGATATGGAAAAGTCCCCATATTGCCCTGCCAAAAGTCCCCGGAATAATAATAAGAATTCGAGTGATTACAATAGGCCCTCGCAGTTTTCGGGCCTAATAAAGATTCTAATTACAATAGGCCTTCGCAGCTGCTTTGCTGCTCGGGCCTAGCTAGAAACCTGCAAGCAGCTTTGAAGGCCCTCGCACCACTCAGCGCAACTCGGGCTGTTGAGCGACCGCAGGAGCCTGGCATCACCTCACACACGCCACCGACGATGACACCGCTTCACTTCAACACGTCGTCACTAAGTGGTACTGTGAGCAACATGTCATATGATCTTTGGTCATGCAGAGTTTCGGTCTGGCAAAAAGCATTAAAAATTTTGAGTAAATCTGACCTTCCAGATGGAAGCTGCACTCACTTGTTTGTTTGTGGGTGGGGCTAAAAAGACATCATCAATTGACTGTGTCAACATGTCTATCATTAAGTCATGATCATGTATACTACATTTCAAGTGTATCCGATGATGTATGAGGGAGATATAGCCCTTGAAGTCTCCTAGGGGGCGCTATTGATCCAAATTTAAATGTAATCCAATAGAGCTGTTTGGGGCTGACAAAGATCAAGTATATTCAGTTTGGAGTGAATCAGACCTTCCATATGGAAGCTACAGTCATTTGTTTATTAGTGGGCGGGGCTAGAGTGATGTAATGTATTGACTGTGTCAACATGTCCAGCATTGATACATGATGATGTACAGGAAGTTTGAAGTGGATCCGATCAGGCATGAGGGAGCTAGAGCACTTGAAGTGTCGTAGGGGGCGCCGTTGAGCCAAATTCATATGTAATGTAATAGAGCTGTTTAGGGGCTGACAAGGATCAACCATATTGAGTTTAGAGTAAATCGGACCCTACATGTGTACTTTAGAGGCAAACGTATCGCCATGGCGTCACATCAGATTTCGCCACGCCACCACGGCCACACCCTCCAGCCAAACCTGTCAGTACTGGAGATGAAGTTAGACCATCGTGTTATCTGTCATTCGAGACAGTTTCATGTTGATTAGTTGAAGGAGATCAAATATGGCCCACACTAAGTGAAACATGACACTTCCTGTTCTGAGGGGGCGGGGCTTCGTTGAGGCCTAGAGGCAGATACATAAGTGTACCAAATTTCAGATTCCTTGGTCAAAGCATGGCTTGGGGCTTTTTTTTTTAAATTGTCTAGGGGGCGCTGTGGACGAATTAGGCCACGCCCACCAAATATGTCATCAGATCTCTGTTGGGGACTGGACAAGGATCAATCACATTGAATTTGGTGCAGATCAGATGATCTATGTGGAAATTAGAGCCAAACATATGGCCATGGCGTGACGTCTGACTTCGCCGCACCACCACGGCCATGACCTTTTCTGAAAAGTTACTGTGCTTCAAACGAAGTTAGACCCACTAGTTGTCTGTCTTCTGACACACTTTCAAGTTGATTGGGTCAAGAGGGTCAGAGAGGCACCTTTCCAAGTGAAAAAAGTGACTTCCGGTTTTCAGGGCGCGTGGCTTTGATGATGTCAGAATATGACCCCATAGGATAATGGGGAACCCAAAGGTCCTCTTTCATGCCAACTTGGTTTGATTTGTCGTTTCTTTAGGAAAGTTATTGCATCTTTTCACTTTGAGCGCAAACGGCAAGTTCGTGCCCCGGCCACGCCCCCTAAACATGGCCGAAAACTCAAAATTTTGATAACTTTTAATCCCCCATGCCTTAACTGCATATTGACCAAATATGAAGCCGATAGGTCAAAATCCCTAGGAGGAGTTCGTTAAAGTTTGAGGTGAGTAAAAGTGAAAAAATGGGCAAAAATTGGCCTTTGACCCAAATGGCCGACTTCCTGTGAATTTTAGGGCATACCCCCAAGAGACTTTTTTTTCTTGGTTTGAGGAGTTCTAGCATTGTGCCAAATTTCAGATCTGTACGACTTACGGTTTGGCCTATCTCCCGTTTTGGGGCGTGGCTAAGTGGTTTGTCCACGCCCACTGCCGACGACATTAAGAACAAAACTGTCACGCGGGGGACAATTTTGGGTAAAATTTGGTGAGTTTTGGGATATGGCAAAGTCCCCATATTGCCCTGCCAAAAGTCCCCGGAATAATAATAAGAATTCGAGTGATTACAATAGGCCCTCGCAGTTTTCCTGCTCGGGCCTAATAAAGATTCTAATTACAATAGGCCTTCGCAGCTGCTTTGCTGCTCGGGCCTAGCTAGAAACCTGCAAGCAGCTTTGAAGGCCCTCGCACCACTCAGCGCAACTCGGGCTGTTGAGCGACCGCAGGAGCCTGGCATCACCTCACACACGCCACCGACGATGACACCGCTTCACTTCAACACGTCGTCACTAAGTGGTACTGTGAGCAACATGTCATATGATCTTCGGTCATGCAGAGTTTCGGTCTGGCAAAAAGCATTCAAAATTTTGAGTAAATCTGACCTTCCAGATGGAAGCTGCACTCACTTGTTTGTTTGTGGGTGGGGCTAAAAAGACATCATCAATTGACTGTGTCAACATGTCCATCATTAAGTCATGATCATGTATACTACATTTCAAGTGTATCCGATGATGTATGAGGGAGATATAGCCCTTGAAGTCTCCTAGGGGGCGCTATTGATCCAAATTTAAATGTAATCCAATAGAGCTGTTTGGGGCTGACAAAGATCAAGTATATTCAGTTTGGAGTGAATCAGACCTTCCATATGGAAGCTACAGTCATTTGTTTATTAGTGGGCGGGGCTAGAGTGATGTAATGTATTGACTGTGTCAACATGTCCAGCATTGATACATGATGATGTACAGGAAGTTTGAAGTGGATCCGATCAGGCATGAGGGAGCTAGAGCACTTGAAGTGTCGTAGGGGGCGCCGTTGAGCCAAATTCATATGTAATGTAATAGAGCTGTTTAGGGGCTGACAAGGATCAACCATATTGAGTTTAGAGTAAATCGGACCCTACATGTGTACTTTAGAGGCAAACGTATCGCCATGGCGTCACATCAGATTTCGCCACGCCACCACGGCCACACCCTCCAGCCAAACCTGTCAGTACTGGAGATGAAGTTAGACCATCGTGTTATCTGTCATTCGAGACAGTTTCATGTTGATTAGTTGAAGGAGATCAAATATGGCCCACACTAAGTGAACATGACACTTCCTGTTCTGAGGGGGCGGGGCTTCGTTGAGGCCTAGAGGCAGATACATAAGTGTACCAAATTTCAGATTCCTTGGTCAAAGCATGGCTTGGGGCTTTTTTTTTAAAAATTGTCTAGGGGGCGCTGTGGACGAATTAGGCCACGCCCACCAAATATGTCATCAGATCTCTGTTGGGGACTGGACAAGGATCAATCACATTGAATTTGGTGCAGATCAGATGATCTATGTGGAAATTAGAGCCAAACATATGGCCATGGCGTGACGTCTGACTTCGCCGCACCACCACGGCCATGACCTTTTCTGAAAAGTTACTGTGCTTCAAACGAAGTTAGACCCACTAGTTGTCTGTCTTCTGACACACTTTCAAGTTGATTGGGTCAAGAGGGTCAGAGAGGCACCTTTCCAAGTGAAAAAAGTGACTTCCGGTTTTCAGGGCGCGTGGCTTTGATGATGTCAGAATATGACCCCATAGGATAATGGGGAACCCAAAGGTCCTCATTCATGCCAACTTTGGTTTGATTTGTCGTTTCTTTAGGAAAGTTATTGCATCTTTTCACTTTGAGCGCAAACGGCAAGTTCGTGCCCCGGCCACGCCCCCTAAACATGGCCGAAAACTCAAAATTTTGATAACTTTTAATCCCCCATGCCTTAACTGCATATTGACCAAAAATGAAGCCGATAGGTCAAAATCCCTAGGAGGAGTTCGTTAAAGTTTGAGGTGAGTAAAAGTGAAAAATGGGCAAAAATTGGCCTTTGACCCAAAATGGCCGACTTCCTGTGAATTTTAGGGCATACCCCCAAGAGACTTTTTTTCTTGGTTTGAGGAGTTCTAGCATTGTGCCAAATTTCAGATCTGTACGACTTACGGTTTGGCCTATCTCCCGTTTTGGGGCGTGGCTAAGTGGTTTGTCCACGCCCACTGCCGACGACATTAAAGAACAAAACTGTCACGCGGGGGGACAATTTTGGGTAAAATTTGGTGAGTTTTGGGATATGGCAAAGTCCCCATATTGCCCTGCCAAAAGTCCCCGGAATAATAATAAGAATTCGAGTGATTACAATAGGCCCTCGCAGTTTTCCTGCTCGGGCCTAATAAAGATTCTAATTACAATAGGCCTTCGCAGCTGCTTTGCTGCTCGGGCCTAGCTAGAAACCTGCAAGCAGCTTTGAAGGCCCTCGCACCACTCAGCGCAACTCGGGCTGTTGAGCGACCGCAGGAGCCTGGCATCACCTCACACACGCCACCGACGATGACACCGCTTCACTTCAACACGTCGTCACTAAGTGGTACTGTGAGCAACATGTCATATGATCTTCGGTCATGCAGAGTTTCGGTCTGGCAAAAAGCATTCAAAATTTTGAGTAAATCTGACCTTCCAGATGGAAGCTGCACTCACTTGTTTGTTTGTGGGTGGGGCTAAAAAGACATCATCAATTGACTGTGTCAACATGTCCATCATTAAGTCATGATCATGTATACTACATTTCAAGTGTATCCGATGATGTATGAGGGAGATATAGCCCTTGAAGTCTCCTAGGGGGCGCTATTGATCCAAATTTAAATGTAATCCAATAGAGCTGTTTGGGGCTGACAAAGATCAAGTATATTCAGTTTGGAGTGAATCAGACCTTCCATATGGAAGCTACAGTCATTTGTTTATTAGTGGGCGGGGCTAGAGTGATGTAATGTATTGACTGTGTCAACATGTCCAGCATTGATACATGATGATGTACAGGAAGTTTGAAGTGGATCCGATCAGGCATGAGGGAGCTAGAGCACTTGAAGTGTCGTAGGGGGCGCCGTTGAGCCAAATTCATATGTAATGTAATAGAGCTGTTTAGGGGCTGACAAGGATCAACCATATTGAGTTTAGAGTAATCGGACCCTACATGTGTACTTTAGAGGCAAACGTATCGCCATGGCGTCACATCAGATTTCGCCACGCCACCACGGCCACACCCTCCAGCCAAACCTGTCAGTACTGGAGATGAAGTTAGACCATCGTGTTATCTGTCATTCGAGACAGTTTCATGTTGATTAGTTGAAGGAGATCAAATATGGCCCACACTAAGTGAAACATGACACTTCCTGTTCTGAGGGGGCGGGGCTTCGTTGAGGCCTAGAGGCAGATACATAAGTGTACCAAATTTCAGATTCCTTGGTCAAAGCATGGCTTGGGGCTTTTTTTTAAAAAATTGTCTAGGGGGCGCTGTGGACGAATTAGGCCACGCCCACCAAATATGTCATCAGATCTCTGTTGGGGACTGGACAAGGATCAATCACATTGAATTTGGTGCAGATCAGATGATCTATGTGGAAATTAGAGCCAAACATATGGCCATGGCGTGACGTCTGACTTCGCCGCACCACCACGGCCATGACCTTTTCTGAAAAGTTACTGTGCTTCAAACGAAGTTAGACCCACTAGTTGTCTGTCTTCTGACACACTTTCAAGTTGATTGGGTCAAGAGGGTCAGAGAGGCACCTTTCCAAGTGAAAAAGTGACTTCCGGTTTTCAGGGCGCGTGGCTTTGATGATGTCAGAATATGACCCCATAGGATAATGGGGAACCCAAAGGTCCTCATTCATGCCAACTTTGGTTTGATTTGTCGTTTCTTTAGGAAAGTTATTGCATCTTTTCACTTTGAGCGCAAACGGCAAGTTCGTGCCCCGGCCACGCCCCCTAAACATGGCCGAAAACTCAAAATTTTGATAACTTTTAATCCCCATG